>NC_041391.1:589388654-589398137 GCF_002162155.2 Triticum dicoccoides | reverse complement strand
GGCGCCGGAGGTGGCGGCGGCTGACGTAGGAGGAGGCGGCGGGGAGACTGCGGGCCGGGGAGGGCCCGATCCGGGCTGGCGGCGGCGATGTGGGCCTCGCCCACGTGGCGATCGGCGGTTGGACGACGGACGCGGCGGCGGACGCGTCTGGCTGGGGGCGGACGTGTACGTCGGTGCGGGGAGGTTTTTTTTTTTAAAAACTAGGGTTTGAGACGAGGGGATCCGGGATTTGGAGGAGGGGGTCTATAAATAGACATAAGTGGAGCTAGGAGAGTCCAAATGAGGTGCGGTTTTCGCCCACACGATCGTGATCGAACGCTCTAGGGCATGGAGCAGAGTTTGGTGGGTTTTGGGCCAAATTTGGGGGGTGTTGGGCTGTAACACACACGAGGCCTTTTCAGTCCCTCGGTTAACCGTTGGAGTATCAAACGAAGTCCAAATGATACGAAACTTGACAGGCGGTCTACCGGTAGTAAACCAAGGCCGCTTGGCAAGTCTCGGTCCAATCCGGAAATGTTTAATTCCCAAACACGAAAGAAAGCTAGAGATGACCACCGGAGGAGAACGAAGCGCCGGAATGCAAAACGGACAACGGGGAAAATGCTCGAACGCACGAGATGAACATGTATGCAAATGCGATGCACGGGATGACATGGTATGAGATGCATGAAAACGAAGAAAACACACGGAGACAAAAACCCGAACCCGAGAAATAAATATAACTTAGCGCCGGAGACGGCAAGAGTTGGATACAAATATGGAAATTATATCTGGGGCGTTACAACACTCCACCACTACGAAAAGATCTCGTCCCGAGATCTAGGACTGAAAGAACTCCGGGTACTCAGAACGGAGGTTATCCTCTCGTTCCCAGGTAGCTTCACGGTCGGAATGGTGAGACCACTTGATTTTGAGAAATTTAATTGACTTGTTGCGAGTCTTGCGTTCAGTCTCTTCAAGAATAGCAACTGGGTGCTCACGATAGGAGAGATCTTCTTGGAGGTCAATGTCCTCGAAGTTGACGGTGCGGTCAGGAGTCTTGAAGCACTTACGAAGCTGAGAGACATGGAACACATCATGAACATTTGCAAAGTTTGAAGGAAGCTCAAGTTGATAGGCGAGGTCGCCTCTCTTGCTGACAATCTTGAAAGGTCCCACGTATCTAGGGGCAAGCTTCCCTTTGATACCGAAGCGACGAGTACCTTTCATAGGAGAGACGCGGAGGTAAACATGATCTCCAATCTCGAAAGTCAAATCACGGTGCTTACTATCATAGTAGCTCTTCTGGCGGGATTGAGCTGCTTTGAGGTTATCACGAATGACTTTGCACATATCTTCTGCTTCTGTGATTAAGTCATTACCCAGCAGCTGACGTTCACCGGTTTCAGACCAGTTGAGAGGGGTACGGCACTTCCTGCCATACAGAATTTCAAAGGGGGCCTTGCCCGAACTTGCTTGAAAGCTGTTGTTGTATGAGAATTCAGCATAAGGAAGACAATCCTCCCACTTCATGCCGAAGGAGATCACACAAGCCTTGAGCATATCTTCAAGAATCTGATTGACAGGCTCGACTTGACCGCTCGTTTGAGGATGGAAAGCTGTGCTGAAGCGGATGTTGGTGCCCATGGCCTTCTGAAAAGAATCCCAAAACTTGGAGGTAAAGATGCTGCCACGGTCTGAAGATATCACTTGAGGAATACCGTGCAGAGAGACAATGCGAGAGGTATAGAGTTCCGCCAATTGAGCTGCAGTGATTGACTCTTTGATAGGCAGAAAGTGAGCCACTTTGGTGAGCTTGTCGATGACGACGAATATAGCATCATTGCCACGCTTGGACTTTGGAAACCCAGTCACGAAGTCCATTTCAATGTGGTCAAACTTCCATTCTGGAATGGCAAGAGGTTGGAGGAGACCAGCTGGCCTTTGGTGTTCTGCCTTCACTCTTCTGCAGACATCACATTCATTCACGAATTGAGCGATCTCGCGCTTCATTCGAGTCCACCAATAAGCTTGCTTGAGGTCCTGATACATCTTCGTACTACCAGGGTGGATGGAGAGGAGAGAGTTGTGAGCCTCGTTCATGATCACCTTACGAAGTTCACCTTTGGGCACAACAATTCGATCCTCGAAGAAGAGAGTGTCCTTGTCATCAAGTTGGTAGCACTTGTACTTGGACTGACTCTTTGCAATACCAATCTTCACCTTCTTCACCATAGCATCAAGAAGTTGGGCTTGGCGAATCTTGTCTTCTAAGGTAGGAGAGACTTGAAGGTTGGCGAGGAAACCTTGAGGAACAATTTGCAGATTCAGCTTGCGGAAAGCTTCACAAAGCTCGGGTTGATAAGGCTTGAGAATCAGACTGTTGCAATATGCTTTCCTGCTCAAAGCGTCAGCAATCACATTGGCCTTGCCTGGAGTATACTCAATACTCGGATTGTACTCTTGAATCATTTCGACCCATCGAGTCTGCCTGAGGTTGAGATTAGGCTGAGTGAAGATGTACTTGAGACTCTTGTGATCAGTGAAAATGTCCACTTTTCTTCCCAATAGAAGATTTCTCCAAGTCAACAAAGCATGCACAACTGCCGCCAACTCGAGATCATGAGTGGGGTAGTTCTTCTCATTAGGCTTCAACTGGCGAGAGGTATAAGCGACAACTTTCTTCTCTTGCATCAGTACAGCACCGAGACCTTGGAGAGAGGCATCACAAAAGACCTCGTACGGCTTGGTTTCGTCAGGCGGAGTCAGAACTGGAGCAGTGATCAACTTCTCTTTCAAAGTGTTGAAAGCAATATCACACTCCGGAGACCAAACGTACTTGACGTGCTTCTGAAGAAGATTTGAGAGAGGCTTGGCGATCTTAGAAAAGTTTTCAACGAATCTTCTGCAATAGCTTGCGAGACCGAGGAAACTGCGGAGTTGCTTCACGTTCTGAGGAGGTTCCCAATTCACAATTGCGGACACCTTCTCAGGATTCACGGAAACGCCCTTGGCAGAGATGATATGACCAAGATAAAGAACCTCATCGAGCCAAAATTCACACTTGGAGAACTTGGCGTAGAACTGATGTTCCCTGAGCTTGTCAAGAACCAAACGCAAGTGCTTGGCATGATCTTCCTTGTTCTTCGAGAAAACCAGAATGTCGTCGAGATAGACCAAAACGAATTCATTGGTGTAGGGGTTGAAGATGAAGTTCATCATGCGAGAGAACGTCGGAGGAGCGTTGGCGAGGCCAAAACACATGACGGTGTATTCATATGAACCAAAGCTTGTTCTGAACGCCGTCTTGGGAATATCTTGCTCACGAATACGAATCTGATGATAACCCATACGGAGATCAAGCTTGGAGAATACTTGAGCACCCTTGAGTTGTTCGAACAGCTCATTGATGTTGGGAAGTGGGTATTTGTTCTTGATGGTCTTCTTGTTTACTGGACGGTAATCAACACAAAGTCGACTCGATCCATCCTTCTTCTTCACAAAAAGAACACCACAACCCCACGGAGAAGTACTAGGCCGAATGAGACCCAATCTTTCTTGCTCATCGAGTTGTTTCTTCAGCTCCTTCAACTCTTCAGGTCCGAGCTTGTAGGGACGTTTGCACACAGGTTCCGTGCCAGGCTCAAGTTCAATAACGAATTCAACTGGCCGGTGCGGAGGCATTCCTGGGAGCTCTTCTGGAAAGACGTCTTGATACTCACAAACGACAGGAATTTGAGAGATGGCATCCAATTCACCCTTCTCATTGAGAGAAAACAACCGGATGGTATTATCCCGAGCGGCAAAGACAATGACATCCTCAGACGAATGAGTCAGTTGAATCTGCCTGGCTGCACAATCAAGCTGAGCTTTATGCTTAGAGAGCCAGTCCATCCCGAGAATAAGATCGATATCCGAGTTGCCAAGAACCGTAGGAGAAGCCAAGAACTTGTAGTCACCCAGAGTGATAGAAACATCCGGAACGATGGAGTTAGCCTGCATGCGCTTACCGGGAGAGACAACTGCTAAAGGACTAGGCAAAACTTGTGAGACCAATTCATGCCTATTTGTAAACGGTCTCGAGATGAAGCAATGCGATGCACCAGTGTCAAAAAGAACATTTGCAGGAATATCATTAACAGAAAGGTTACCCATGATCACATCTGACGAGTCCTCTGCCTGAGCTGCATTCATCAAGTTGACCTTGGCGGACTTGGGGTTATGCTTGACCACAGCTGTACTTGCCGATCTGACAGGAGGAGGAGGAGGAAGACGCCTCTGGTTGGTACACTTGTTGGCATAGTGACCCTTCTGTTGGCACTTGTTGCACGTGACCTCTGAAAGCGGACGGTGATACGGAGCACTCGATCTTGGAGCTTGAGACGAAGTTTTGTTCTGAAAGCCTGGGTTGGGTGGGTGGGAGAAACCACTGCCACCTTTGCTCTTCTGCTGATACGGCTGACGGAACGGAGGAGGAGGAAGCCAATACTTCTGCTGCTTGACCACTTGAGTAGAGGAAGATGGAGTAACATCTCTGGCACGCTTCCTGGAAGCATCACACCTCATCTGAGCAGCCTCTTGCTTCAGTGCCATGTTGTAAAACTCATCGTATCTCAACGGCTCAAAGAGGACAAGAGCGAGCTGAATTTCCTCACGAAGACCACCCCTGAACTGATAGATCATGCTCTTCTCATCAGGAACATCCTGCTTGGCAAAACGGGCGAGCTTCTGGAACAACTTGTTATAGTCATAGACAGACAAAGAGCCTTGCTTCAGATTGCAGAATTCCTGACGCTTACTCTCAACCACACTTTGAGGGATGTGATGAGCGTGGAAATCTTGACGGAAATCGTCCCAAGTGATAACACGTCCACCTCTGGAATCCTTGTACTGCTGGAACCACTCTGCAGCCTGATCTTTGAGCTGGAAAGAAGCGAACTTGACGAAATCTTCAGGCCTGACGTTGCTGCATTCAAAATGCTTGCCCAGATCCACTAGCCAATCGTCAGCATCGGTAGCCTCAACACAACCGCTGAACGTCTTTGGGCCATTAGCAAGGAACTGGTTCAGTGTAGCAAAGTGGTGCTGATTATGGCCTTGATTCCCTTGACTGCCTTGATTGCGCTCTTGGAGAATTTGCATGATCAACTGTGTGTTTGCATTAGTAGCGGCCATCACAGCTTGCCATGCTTCCGGAGGAGGCGGAGGTGGAGGCGGATCAGGATTCGGAGTCGTGCGCGTTGGAGGAGCCATCCTGAACAGGTTGACCACCATTAGCACATTGATAGACAACAATATAGAAGCTGAATCCAACGGAATGAAAATTGCAACAAATAGTCTTCACATCCGAACAAAATGAACGAATGCATTCCTCTTCAAATGGTCACATATCCATAAATTGAGAAGCCACGTAGAATTAAGGTAGAGAAATAATTCAACAAGGTACGGATCAAGAACGAATAATCGGTAAGAAATCCCAATCTCAAACCAATATCCGTGGAAGAAGACTAGAGCTACTAGAATTCCCACCTATGAAACTCCCGAACCTTTCCGGTTATGCAATCAGGTGTTGGGGATACAAGGGAAGCACAATATCTCACCCAAACTAGCAAATCCTACATCCAGCTGTATCCATCCTTCAACACATAACCAGGAAAACTTCGGAAACCATCTATCTCAACCTTCGAAAAGCATCCGTTATACAAGTTATGGCGATACTCCCGAACTCCCGCCCCAGTACTGGGTGGCGTCGAGGTTATCTCACCAACGAACTGCATAAAAGAGATTTTCGATGTCGCGCACAAATCTCAAGTATACCAGAATTGCAACGATAAAATTGTGACGACAACACCTCGGAGCTCAACTCCCCGGGACACTGCCACAACCCCTAAAGACAGGAGGCACCAAGAACAATGTTCTCGTCACAAAATCATCGGAACAAAACCAAGATACTCGCGTGATCCTAAAATTTTTTTAGTGAGATTTGAGAAGAGAATAGTCAAAACTCTACATCAGGATGCCTTACCAGAGCGATGAGGAGACTGGGAAGCAAAAAGAATTCCTAAGCTCTCCGATATATAATTCCTAAGGACTCAAAACATTTTCCTAGACACAACTCGGCTGCTAAAAACGATCAAGCAATGGGGCTCCTAAGGTCGGGGAAGGCTCTGATTACCAACTTGTAACGCCCTCGATGCGGCTATATCTCCCACGTGTCGAGGCACGACTTAGAGGCATAACCGCATTGAAAGCAATGTCGCAAGTCAGGCAATTATTACAACATCCCATGCAATATATAATAAAAGGGGGAGATAACATAGTTGGCTTACACTCGCCACGTCACATCAGAGTACATAAATAACATCCATCAAACAAATCACTCATGGCCCGACTACGGTGCCAAAATAGAAAAGACCCCCAACATGCGACAAGGCCCTGAATCGATAACCCCAACTAGGCACCACTACTGATCATCCGGAAAAGACACGTAGTATCGCTGAGAGTCCTCGTCGAACTCCCACTTGAGCTCGTAATCGTCAACTGGAGCAGAAACACCTGGACCTGCATCTGGAGTTGTAGTATCTGTGAGCCACAGGGACTCAGCAATCTCGCACCCTCGCGATCAAAACTATTTAAGCTCATAGGAATGGATAAGGCAAATATATGTGGAGCTGCAGCAAGCGACTAGCATATGTGGTGGCTAACTTATACGCAAAAGAGAGCGAGAAGAGAAAGCGAAGCACGAGCGAGAAACTAAGGAACATCCTGCGCAAGCATAACTCCAACACCGTGTCCACTTCCCGGACTCCGCCGAGAAGGGGCCATCACGGTAACACACACGGTTGATTCATTTTAATTAAGTTAAGTTAAAGTTATCTACAACCGGACATTAACAAATTCCCATCTGCCCATAACCGCAGGCACGGCTTTCGAAAGTTCAATCCCTGCAGGGGAGTCCCAACTTAGCCCATGACAAGCTCTCACGGTCAACGAAGGAATAGACCTCCTCCCAAGATGTTCCGATCAGACTCGGTATCTCGGTAACTCAAGACACTTCGACAGGTTAAAACAAGACCAGCAACACCGCCCGAATGTGCCGACAAATCCCGATAGGAGCTGCAGATATCTCTTTCTCAGGGCACACTCAGATTGTCCTAGGTACGGGTAGGCCAACCCAGAGTTGCCCCTGGTGGCCACCGGTAGCTGACAGGTGGACCAACACTCAGAGGAGCACTGGCCCGGGGGGGTAAAATAAGATGACCTTTGAGTCTGCAGAACCCAAGGGAAAGAAAAGGCTAGGTGGCAAATGGTAAAACCAAGGTTGGGCATTGCTGGACAGGCTTTAATCAAGGCGAAATATCAAGGGGTTCCCATTATAACCCAACCGCGTAAGGGACGCAAGAATCCGGGAACATAACACCGATATGACGGAAACTAGGGCGGCAAGAGTGGAACAAAACACTAGGCGAGAGGCCGAGCCTTCCACCCTTTACCAAGTATATAGATGCATTAAGATAACATAGCAATATCATGATATCCCAACAAGTAAATAAATGTTCCAACAAGGAACGGCTCCAATCTTCACCTGCAACTAACAACGCTATAAGAAGGGCTGAGCAAAGCGGTAACATAGCCAATCAACGGTTTGCTAGGACAATGGAGGGTTAGAGGTTCAACATGGCAATTGGGAGGCTGACAAGCAAAAGGTAGGCATCGTAGCAGTGGCAAAGCAAAAGAGCGAGCAAACCAGCATAGCAAAGATAGTAGTGATTTCGAGGGTATGATCATCTTGCCTGCACAGTTGTCAGAGTTGACTGGATCCTCACAAGCAAACTCAACGGGCTCCTCGGTAGCGAACTCGTCTCCCGGCTCTACCCAAAAAGACAAACAAGCAACAAGGATACAATCAACCACGGGCAAGACCAAGCAATATGATGAAATGACGATATGCTATGCGGGATGCGATGCGGGATGCAAAATGCAAGAAATGACAGGAAATGCATGAACCTGGACTCAACTTGGAAAACCAAGTGTGCCACTGGATAGAGGGGATGAAATCGCTTGAAAACGATATAAAGATCATTGGAATCGGAGCTACGGTTTAGAAATGGCGAGCGTTTTAAGATACGACACCGGTGTGCAATTTACAGCAAGTAGGCATCTAAATGCAACGAAATGAACATGCTACAGCCACCAAACATGAAAACAAAATACATGGCAGTGATGTACACAAGATGGTTGACAAAACACTAGCACTGAGCCATAGGCAAATTCATCCATTAAGAGGTTCAAACAAGCATGGCTAAAACGCAAATGCAAAACAGATTTCCAGACTTAGTGAAATTAACACTAGTCTGAAATTTCAGATCACGAAGCCCTCTTCGGAGCAGCAAAACAACATGACACAAAACCTGAACATGACAAGTAAGAACATGGCATGGAGCTACTCAACAAGCTTAACAAAACACCCAAAGTGACCTGGGGCCAAAAGGGTTCACAAAATACTCT
Source organism: Triticum dicoccoides (assembly GCF_002162155.2). Lineage (NCBI taxonomy): Eukaryota > Viridiplantae > Streptophyta > Magnoliopsida > Poales > Poaceae > Triticum > Triticum dicoccoides. The sequence continues at coordinate 589,389,650 of NC_041391.1, read as the reverse complement.
ACCGAGCTCACGAACATAGCTCGAACACAATCAGTTTTCAGACTTAGTGAAAACTGAGGCATGCAGAAATTTAACTCACGAAGGCATGTAAACGAGCTCGATGCACTCACTACGGTGCAAGTCATGGCAAGGAAAGCATATGACCAGCAAGAAGGCACAATATGCTGGCTACACATGGCAAGAACAAAGGCATAGCATGCATGGAACACTAACGGTAGCATCGGCAAAATCGCAAACAAGTTGACGATCTGCCCAGATTAACAACGAAGCAAAAGTTGAGCTCGATTGAGTCAACCTAGAGCACTCCACATATGTAAACAAAGACACGGATGGATAGAGCATAACATAAATATCAAAACTCCCTTACTGATCATCCTCAAAAGAGGCACGGATCACTAGGAAACAAGATGGACATATAGCATCATGAACTAAAATATCCCAGACTTAGTGAAAATCACTAAGTCCCTGAAATCAGCAATCTCAGGTACCTCTCTTCGCAAGCTTGCACAAGACAACACACACATCCTAAAAATGCATGGGTGGAACCTCTGGAAAGAAGACAAAATGCTTAACAATTCATCCCAAAGGGGCACATGCATATCATGCACGAATTAAACATAGCAAAAATGACAAATGTGCATGATGAACTAACGGATCTGCAATTTAACTCACGAAGCCTCCTTCTAACAGCATTTTGGGCAACAAGATGACCTCAAATACAAATGATGCAATGGAATGAAATGATGTACATGTCGAGGCGAAGATTTTGATATATCGTACACCCAAAACGGAGCTACAGATGCGGAGATACGAGCAGTCAAACAGAGCATAAAAAATTAGGGTTACGGGGATGAAAAGTCAACCTAGAGGATTTAGATGTCAGATCCACTGTTCAAGCACTGTAGCAGCCGGGTCGGGGCGCGCCTCCCGAGGCGACGCCGGCGAAGGCGGGGACGGCGGCCGGCGGGGGCGGCGTCCAGTGGCCGGGACGGCGGC
>NC_041391.1:589372280-589387943 GCF_002162155.2 Triticum dicoccoides | reverse complement strand
CGCCCACGTGGCGATCGGCGGTTGGACGAGGGACGCGGCGGCGGACGCCTCCGGCTGGGGGCGGACGTGTCCGTCGGTGCGGGGAGGTTTTTTTTTTTTAAACTAGGGTTTGAGACGAGGGGATTCGGGATTTGGAGGAGGGGGTCTATAAATAGACATAAGTGAAGCTAGGAGAGTCCAAATGAGGTGCGGTTTTCGCCCACACGATCGTGATCGAACGCTCTAGGGCATGGAGCAGAGTTTGGTGGGTTTTGGGCCAAATTTGGGGGGTGTTGGGCTGCAACACACACGAGGCCTTTTCGGTCCCTCGGTTAACCGTTGGAGTATCAAACGAAGTCCAAATGATACGAAACTTGACAGGCAGTCTACCGGTAGTAAACCAAGGCCGCTTGGCAAGTCTCGGTCCAATCCGGAAATGTTTAATTCCCAAACACGAAAGAAAGCTAGAGATGACCACCGGAGGAGAACGAAGCGCCGGAATGCAAAACGGACAACGGGGAAAATGCTCGAACGCACGAGATGAACATGTATGCAAATGCGATGCACGAGATGACATGGTATGAGATGCATGAAAACGAAGACAACACACGGAGACAAAAACCCGAACCCGAGAAATAAATATAACTTAGCGCCGGAGACGACAAGAGTTGGATACAAATATGGAAATTATATCTGGGGCGTTACAGTTTGGTAGGGAGGTACCAAAGTAATCCCAGCATGGAACACTGGACAGCGGTCAAGAATATCCTGAAGTACTTGAAAAGGACTAAGGATATGTTTCTCATTTTTGGAGGTGACGAAGAGCTCGTCGTAAAGGGTTACGTCGATGCTAGCTTCGACACAGATCTGGATGACTCTAAGTCACAAACCGGATACGTGTATATTTTGAATGGTGGGGCAGTAAGCTAGTGCAGTTGCAAGCAAAGCGTCGTGGCGGGATCTACATGTGAAGCGGAGTACATGGAAGCCTCAGAGGCAGCACATGAAGCAATCTGGATGAAGGAGTTCATTACCGACCTAGGAGTTATTCCGAATGTGTCGGGCCCGATGACTCTCTTCTGTGACAACACTAGAGCTATTGCCCTTGCCAAGGAGCCTAGGTTTCACAAGAAGACCAGGCACATCAAGCGTCACTTCAACTCCATTCATGAAAATGTTCAAGATGGAGACATGGATATTTGTAAAGTGCATACGGATCTGAATGTCGCAGATACGTTGACTAAACCTCTTCCACGAGCAAAACATGATCAACACCATAACTCTATGGGTGTTCGATTCATCACAATGTAACTAGATTATTGACTCTAGTGCAATTGGGAGACTGTTGGAAATATGCCCTAGAGGCAATAATAAAATGGTTATTATTATATTTCCTTGTTCATGATAATTGTCTATTATTCATGCTATAATTGTATTGACCGGAAGCCGTAATACATGTGTGAATACATAGACCACAACATGTCCCTAGTGAGCCTCTAGTTGACTAGCTCTATGATCAACAGATGGTCATGGTTTCCTGACTATGGACATTGGATGTCATTTATAACGGGATCACATCATTAGGAGAATGATGTGATGGACAAGACCCAATCCTAAGCATAGCACAAGATCGTGCAGTTCGTTTGCTAAAGCTTTTCTAATGTCAAGTATCATTTCCTTAGACCATGAGATCGTGCAACTCCCGGATACCGTAGTAGTGCTTTGGGTGTACCAAACATCACAACATAACTGGGTGGCTATAAAGGTGCACTACAGGTATCTCCGAAAGTGTTTGTTGGGTTGGCATGAATTGAGCATGGGATTTGTCACTCCGTATGATGCAGAGGTATCTCTGGGCCCACTCGGTAATGCATCATCATAATGAGCTCAATGTGACTAAGTAGTTGGTCCCGGGATCATGCATTATGGAACGAGTAAAGTGACCTCCCGGTAATGAGATTGAATGAGGTATTGTGATACCGACGATCGAATCTCGGGCAAGTAACATACCGATTGACAAAGGGAATTGTATACGGGATTGCTTGAATCCTCGAAATCGTGGTTCATCCGATGAGATCATCATGGAACATGTGGGAGCCAACATGGGTATCCAGATCCCACTGTTGGTTATTGGCCGGAGAGCTATCTCGGTCATGTCTGCATGATTCCCGAACCCGTAGGGTCTACACACTTAAGGTTCTATGACGCTAGTGTTATAGGGAAGATTTGTGTGTGATTACCGAATGTTTTTTGGAGTCCCAGATGAGATCCCGGATGTAACGAGGAGTTCCGGAATGGTCCGGAGGTGAAGATTTATATATGGGAAGTCGTCATACGATCACCGGAAATATTCGGGGGTATACAGGTATTGTACCGGGACCACCGAAGAGGTTCCGATGGTTCACCGGGAGGGTCCACCTGCCCCGGAGGGCCCTATGGGCTGTATGTGGAAGGGAACCAGCCCCTAGGTGGGCTGGGCGCCTCCCCCCTAGGGCCCATGCGCCTAGGGTTGGCGGGGGTAACCCTAAAGGGGGCGCCCCCTTGCTTGGGGGGCAAGCCCCTCCCCCTTGGCCGCCACCCCCCTCTAGATCTCATCTAGAGGGGCCGGCCCCCTTCCCCCTTCTCCCTATAAATAGAGGGCTAGAGGGAGGGCTACAACACCACATCCAAGGCGCAGCCCCTCTCCTCCCCAACACCTCTCCTCCTCCGCGTGAGCTTGGCGAAGCCCTGCCGGAGAACTTCCACTCCATCATCACCACGCCGCCGTGCTGCTGCTGGAGCCATCTTCCTCAACCTCTCCCTCCTCCTTGCTGGATCAAGGCGCGGGAGACGTCACTGGGATGTACGTGTGTTGAACACAGAGGTGTCGTTGTTCGGCGCTTAGATCAGAATCCGCCGCGATCTGAATCGCTACGAGTACGACTCCTTCATCCGCGTTCTTGCAACGCTTCCATCTCACGATATTCAAGGGTATGAAGATGCACTCCCCTCTCTCTCGTTGCTAGTTACTCCATAGATTGATCTTGGTGATGCGTAGAAATTTTTTAATTTCTACAACGATCCCCAACAGGTACATGCAAATTTACGGAACGACATGTAAATACCGCCTATAGGTAGGTATGGTGGACTCATTTGGCACAACTTTGCATTTAAGGAATTGGATGCACAAACCGTGTTTGTGCTTAGTACAAATGAAGGCTGGTAAATAGATGGAGAAGTAACCAACAAAAAACGAAAATGGTCAAGAATGTGCATTGAACATAACTAACACTAAATAATGCACCATAAGTAGGATGTAATTTTGTTGCATAACTATTGACTTTTATGTGCATGCATAGAGAATCACAAACCTTAACACGAATATTCTTACTAAAGCACAATTACTCACTAGCATAACTCACATATTATCATCACCATATCGCAAAACTATTGCAAGGAATAAAACTTATCATATTCAATCATCTATATGAAAGTTTTTATTATATCCTTCTTGAAGATTCATCACTTTGGGACCAAATTCATTCTTGTGAAAATTACCATTACTATTATCAACTCTCAAAAAGATATAAGTGAAGCATGAGAGTTCATCTATTTCTTCAAATTATAATCACCTCCGTGCTCAAAAAGATATAAGTGAAGTATTAGAGCAACTGCCTAGCTCAAAAGATTTAAGTGAAGCACATAGACTAACAAAAAACGAAAAATCTGTGTCGCTCTCAAAAAGGTGTGTCTAGCAAAGTTGATTGTGATGAACTAAAAACCAAACAAAGTAAAGACTCCTATAATAAATGGCGCTCCAAGCAAAACTCATATCATGTGATGAATAAAAATATAGCTCCAAGTAAAATTACCAATAGTTAGTAGAAGAAAGATGGGATGCCTTCTGGGGTGTCGCCAAGCTTAAATGCTTGGGAGTCCTTGAATATTACCTTGGGGTGCCTCGGGCATCCCCAATCTTAGGCTCTTGCCGCTCCTTATTCCTTCATCCATCGTGATCTCACCCAAAACATGAAAACTACAATCACACAAAACTTAACAAACCTTCATGAGATCCGTTAGTATAATAAAACAAATTAGTAATTTTATACTGTTAGAAACCCGTTCAGAATTATTTTGCATTATACCTACTATATTCTAACTTCCTATTTTATACCCCCCGATACAATCCATAGTTCCATCAAAACAAGCAAAACAATGCATCAAAAATAGAACAACCTGTAGCAATCTGAACATTGACTATACTTATGTAACTCCAAAAATTCTAAAAAATTAGGACAGCGTGGGAAATTTGTATAGCAATTATGTATAAAAAAATTCAAGGTTTTATCATGCTCCAGCAAATTTAGATAATTTTATTACTGGACGCAAAAGTTTCTATTTTTGCACAGAATCAAAGCAACTATCATCCAAATCATCCAAAAGGCTTTACTTGGAACAAATACTAAATAAAACACAAATAGAGCATCATGTAGAATGTAAAGAACACATTTAAGCCTAACATAATTTCTATGCATAGGCATTTTACAAGCAAACAATTTTACAAGGCAAGCAAAAACTAGCATACGGAAGGAAGAAGAAAGAAACAGTAGCAATCTCAACATAACGGCAGGTATTTAGTAACATGGAAATTTCTACAACCATATTTTCCTCTCTCATAATAATTACATGTAGGATCATAATCAAATTCAACAATGTAACTATCACATAAAAAAATTCTTCATGATCCATATGCATAAAAGTTTTATAATCTTCCTGAAGGAAATATGCCCGAGAGGCAATAATAAAGTTGTTATTTTATATTTCCTTATTTCATGATATTTTTTTATTCATGCTAGGATTTTATTAACCGAAAACTTGATACATGTGTGGATACATAGACGAAATACCATGTCCCTAGTAAGCCTCTACTAGAATAGGTCGTTAATAAAAGATGCTTAAGTTTCCTAACCATAGACATGTGTTGTCATTGAAAAATGGTATCACATCATTAGGATAATGATGTGATGGACAAGACCCATTCGTTAGCTTAGCATTATGATCGTTCAGTTTTATTACTATTGCTTGATGTCTACTATGCAACTTTATTCTTGTAGACTCGTGTTGGGCCTCCAAGCCCAGAGTTTTGTAGGACAGTAGCAATTTTCCCTCAAGTGGAGGACCTATGGTTTATCAATCCATAGGAGGCGTTGGATGAAGGTGGTCTCTCTCAAACAACCCTGCGACCAAATAAAAAGAGTCTCTTGTGTCCCCAACACACCAAATACAATGGTAATTTGTATAGGTTCACTAGTTCGGTGAAGAGATGGTGATAAAATTATAATATGGATGGTAGAAATATATTTTTATAATCTGAAAATAAAAAAACAGCAAGGTAGCAAACGATAAAAGTGAGCACAAACAATATTGCAATGCTTGAAAATGAGGCCTAGGGTCCGTACTTTCGCTAGTGCAATCTCTCAACAATGCTAATATAATTGGATCACATAACCATCCCTCAACGTGCAATGAAGAATCACTCCAAAGTTCCTATCTAGCAGAGAACATAAGAGTAAATCGTTTGTAGAGTATGAAACCACCTCGAAGCTATTCTTTCCGATCGATCTATCCAAGAGTTCGTACTAAAATAACACCAAATAATTTAAGATTCGTAATACTCAATCCAACACAAAGAACCTCAAAGAGTGCCCCAAGATTTTTACTGGAGAAACAAAGACAAGAAAGTGCATCAAACCCTATGCGTAGATTACCCCAATGTCACCTCAGGAATCCGCAAGTTGAGTACCAAAACATATATCAAGTGAATAAAAATAATACCCCATTGTCACCACAGGTATTCATATGCAGGACATATATCAAGTGTCCTCAAATCCATAAAAATATTCAATACGATAAAATGAAATCTCAAAGGGAAAACTCAACTCATCACAAGATAGAGAGGCGCAAATAGCATATGATCTGACTATATTAACAAAGTCCGCGATACATCAAGATCTTGACAGCTCAAGAACACAAGAGAGAGAGAGAGATCAAACACATAGCTACTGTTACAAACCCTCAGCCCCGAGGGTGGACTACTCCCGCCTCATCATAGTGGCCGCCAGGATGATGAAGACGGCCATCGGTGATGATCTCCCCCTCCGATGGAGTGCCGAAACGGGGTCTAGATTGGTTTTCATGGATACAGAGGCTTGCAGCGGCGGAACATCCGATCTAGGGTCTCCGCGAGGGTTTCTGGAATATTTGACGATTTATAGGGTGAAGAGGGGGTGCGGGACGCCATCGAGGTGGGCACTACTCACCGCGGCGTGCCTGGGGGCCCAGGCGAGTCCTGGTGGGTTGTGCCCCCCTCGGGGCACCCCGAGGTGATACTCTGGCCCATTGGATGTCTTCTGGTCCATAAAAAATCCACAAAAGGTTTCGTGGTGTTTGGACTCCGTTTGATATTGATTTCCTGTGATGTAAAAAACAAGCAAAAAACAACAACTAGCATTGGGTACTGGGTCAATAGGTTAGTCCCAAAAAATGGTATAAAGTAGCTATAAAATGATTTTAAAACATCCAAGAATGAAAATATAACAACATGAATACTTCATAAATTATAGATATGTTGGAGACGTGTCATTGCTTTCTTCATGTCAAATACATATTCCTTTGACTATGAGATTATGCAACTCCTTGTGTGCTATTAGACTTCACAACGCAACTGGGTGATTCTAAAGATGCTCTACAGGTATCTCCAAATGTGTTTGTTGGGTTGGCATAGATCGAGATTAGGATTTGTCACTCCGAGTATCGGAGATGTATCTTTGGGCCCTCTCCATAATACACATCATAAGAAGCCTCGCAAGCAAAGTGACTAACGAGTTAGTTGCAGGATGATGTAGTACAGAACGAGTAAAGAGACTTGCCGGTAACGAGATTGAACTAGTTATGAAGATACCGACGATCAAATCTCGGAAAGTAACATACTGATGACAAAGGGAATAACGTATGATGTCATAACGGTTCGACCGATAGAGATCTTCATAGAATATGTGGGAGCCAATATGAGCATCCAGGTTCTGCTATTGGTTATTGACCGGAGAGGTGTCTCGGTCATGTCTACATAGTTCTCGAACCCATAGGGTCCGCATGCTTAACGTTCGATGACGAAATTGTATTATATGAATTATGTGATTTGGTGACCGGATGTTGTTCAGAGTCCCGGATGAGATCACAGACATGATGAGGAGTCTCGAAATGGTAGAGAGGTAAAGATTGATATATAGGACAATATTATTCAGACACCAGAAGTGTTCCAGAGGGTATCAGTACGTATATCGGGTCACCGGAAGGGGTTCCGGGCATCCCCGACAAAAGATGTGGGCCTATTGGGCCAAGAGGGGAAACACACCAGCATCTAAAGGCTGGTGCACCCCCCATATGGGCCGAACCAGAGGAGAAGGAAAGAGGGGAAGGGAGAAAGGAAAGGAAAGGCCGAATTGGGGAGGACCCCAAGTAGGATTTAGCCTACTTGGGGCACCCCATGGCTGCCTCTCTCCCCCCACACCTATATATACATGGAGGGCACCTAGAACTCACAACATCAATTGTTAGCTATGTGCGATGCGCCCCTCCACAGTTTACACCCCCGGTTATATTCTCATGGTGCTTAGGTGAAGCCCTGCAAGGATCACTTCACCATCACAGTCACCACGTCGTCGTGCTGACGGAACTCATCTATTACCTCGACACCTTGCTGGATCAAGAAGGCGAGGGATGTCACCGAGCTGAACGTGTGCAGAACTCAGAGGTGTTGTACGTTTGGTGCTTGATCGGTCGGAGCTAGAAGAAGTTCAATTACATCAACCGTGTTGTCAAACGCTTCCACTTACGGTCTACGAGAGTACATAGACACACTCTCTCCCCCTCGTTGCTATGCATCTCCTAGATAGATATTGCATGAGCGTAGGAAATTTTTGAAATTGCATGCTACGTTCCCCAACAGTGGTATCAGAGCCAGGTCTATGTGTAGACGATATGCACGAGTAGAACACAAAGAGTTGTGGGCGGTGATCATCATACTACTTACCACCAATGTCTTATTTTGATTCGACGATATTGTTGGATGAAGCGGCCTGGACCGACCTTACATGACCACGTTCATGAGACCGATTCCACCGACAGGCATGCAACTAGTTTTGTATAAAGGTGGCTAGCGGGTGTCTGTTTATCCTACTTTAGTTCAATGGAATTTGACTGCGGCCGGTCCTTGTTGAAAGTTAAAACAGCAAACGTGATCAATCACATTGTGGTTTTGTGCCGTAGGTAAAAACGGTTCTTGCTAGAAGCCCGTAGCAGCCATGTAAACCTTGCAACAATAAAGTACAGGACGTGTAACTTGTTTTTGCGGGGCATGTTGTGATGTGATATGGTCAAGACATGATGCGATATACGTTATTGTATGAGATTATCATGTTTTGTAAAAGTTATCGGCAACCGACAGGAGCCTTATGGTTGTCTCTTTATTGTATGAAATGCAAACGCCATGTAATTCCTTTACTTTATCACTATGCGGTAGCGATAGTTGTAGAAGCAGTAGTTGGCGAGATGACCATGATGTAACGATGGAGATCAAGGTGTCGAGCCGGTGATAATCAAGATCATGACGATGCTTTGGAGATGGAGATCAAAAGCACAAGATGGTGATGGCCATATCATGTCACATATTTTGATTGCATGTGATGTTTATCTTTTAAGCATCTAATTTTTATTAGTACGACAATAGCAATATAAGATGATCCCTTAACTAAATTTCAAGGTATAAGTGTTCACCCTGAGTATGCACCGTTGCGAAAGTTTGTTGTGCTGAGACAGCACATGATGATCGGGTGTGATAGGCTCTACATTCACATACAATGGGTGCAAGATAGTTTTGCACATGCGAAATACTTGGGTTAAACTTTACGAGCCTAGCATGTACAGACATGGCCTCGGAACACTGGAGACCGAAAGGTCGAACGTGAATCATATAGTAGATATGATCAACATAGAGATGTTCACCATTGATGAATACTCCATCTCACATGATGATCGGACATGGTTTAGTTGATTTGGATCATGTATCATTTAGATGACTTGAGGGATGTCTATCTAAGTGGGAGTTCTTAAGTAATTTGATTAATTGAACTTGATTTATCATGAACTTAGTCCTGATAGTATTTGCATATCTATGTTCTAGATCAACGGCCCGTGCTACTATTCCCCTGAATTTTAATGTGTTCCTCGAGAAAGCTAAGTTGAAAGATGATGGTAGAAACTACACGGACTGGGTCCGTAACTTGAGGATTATCCTCATTGCTGGATAGAAGAATTATGTCCTTGATGCACTTCTAGGTGAAAGGCCTACTACAGGAGCAGATGATGTTGTTTTGAATGTATGGCAAGCTTGATCTGATGACTACTCGATAGTTCAGTGTGCCATGATTTACATCTTAGAATCAGGACTTCAAAGACGTTTTGAACGTCATGGATCATATGAGATGTTCCAAGAGTTGAAGTTAATATTTCAAGCAAATGCCCAAGTTGAGAGATATGAAGTCTCTAACAAGTTCTATACCTACAAGATGGAGGAGAATAGTTCTGTCAGTGAACACATACTCAGAATGTCTGGATATCATAATCACTTGACTCAGCTGGGAGTTAATCTTCCAGATGATAGTGTTATTGACAGAGTTCTCCAATCACTGCCACCAAGCTATAAAGGCTTTGTGATGAACTATAATATGCAAGGGATGGAGAAGACAATTCCCAAGCTCTTCGCAATGCTCAAAGCTGCGGAGGTAGAAATTAAGAAGGAGCATTAAGTGTTGATGGTTAACAAGACCACTAATTTCAAGAAAAGGGCAAGGTAAAGAAAGGGAACTTCAAGAAGAATGGCAAGCAAGTTGCCTCTCCTGGGAAGAAGCCCAAAGCTGGACCCAAGCCTGAAACTGAGTGCTTGTACTGCAAAGGGACTGGTCACTTGAAGCAGAACCGCCCCAAGTATTTGGCAGATAAGAAGGATGGCAAAGTGAACAAAGGTATATTTGATATACATGTTATTGATGTGTACCTTACTAATGCTCGTAGTAGCGCCTGGGTATTTAACACTGGTTCAGTTGCTCATATTTGTAACTCAAAACATGAGCTATGGATTAAACGAAGATTGGCTAAGGACGAGGTGACAATGCGCGTCGGGAATGGTTCCAAGGTCGATGTGATCGCCATCGGCACCCTACCTCTACATCTACCTTCGGGATTAGTTTTAGACCTGAATAATTGTTATTTGGTGCCATTGTTGAGCATGAACAGTATATCTGGATCTTGTTTAGTGCGAGAGGGTTATTCATTTATATCAGGGAATAATGGTTGTTCTATTTATATGAGTAATATCTTTTATTGTCATGCACCCTTGAAGAGTGATCTATTTCTGTTGAATCTCGATTGTGGTGATACACATATTCATAATATTGATGCCAAAAGATGCAAAGTTGATAATGATAGTGCAATATATTTGTGGCACTGCCGTTTAGGTCATATTGGTGTAAAGCGCATGAAGAAACTCCATGTAGGCGGACTTTTGGAATCACTTGATTATGAACCATTTGATACTTGCGAACCATGCCTCATGGGCAAGATGACTAAAACTATGTTCTCCGGAACAATGGAGCGATCCAATGACTTATTGGAAATAATACATACCGATGTATGCAGTCTGATGAGTGTTGAGGCACGCGGCGGGTATCGTTATTTTCTAACCTTCATAGATGATTTGAGCATATATGGGTATATCTACTTAATGAAACACAAGTCAGAAACATTTGAAAAGTTCAAAGAATTTCAGAGAGAAGTGGAGAATCACGTAACAAGAAAATAAAGTTTCTACAATCTGATCACGGAGGCGAATATTTGAGTTACGAGTTTGGCCTTCATTTAAAACAATATGGAATAGTTTCACAACTCACGCCACCTAGAACACCACAGAGTAATGGTGTGTCCGAACATCGTAACCGTACTTTATTAGATATGGTGTGATCTATGATGTCTCTTACCGATTTACCACTATCATTTTAGGGTTACGCATTAGAGATAGCTGCATTCACGTTAAATAGGGCACCGTCTAAATCCATTGAGACGACACCGTATGAACTGTGGTTTGGCAATAAATCTAAGCTGTCGTTTCTTAAAGTTTGGGGTTGCGACACTTATGTCAAAAGGCTTCAGCCTGATAAGATCGAACCCAAATCGGAGAAGTGCATCTTCAAATGGTACACCTTCTACCACAAATCCGAAGGCAAGGTCTTTGTTACTAAGAATGGAACCTTTCTAGAGAAGTAGTTTCTTTCGAAAGAAGTGAGTGGGAGGAAAGTAGAAGTTGATGAGGTAATTGTACCTTCTCTCAATTTGGAAAGTAGCTCATTAGAGAAATCTGTTCCTCTGATGCCTACACCAACTAGAGAGAAAGCTAATGATGATGATCATGAAACTTCAGAGCAAGTTACTCTCGAAAGAAGTGAGTGCGAAGAAAGTTGAAGTTGATGAGGTAATTGTACCTTCTCTAAACTTGGAAAGTAGCTCATCAGAGAAATACGTTCCCGTGATGCCTATACTAACTAGAGAGGAAGCTAATGATGATGATCATAAAACTTTAGATCAAGTTACTACCGAACCTCATAGGTCAACCAGAACACGATCGACATTAGAGTGATACGGTAATCCTGTTTTGGAAGTCATGTTACGAGAACATGGTGAACCTATGAACTACGAAGAAGCTATGATGAGCCCAGATTCCAATAAATGGCTCGAGGCCATGAAATCTGAGATAGTATCCATGTATGAGAACAAAGTGTGGACTTTGGTGGATTTGCCCGATGATCGGCGAGCCATAGAGAATAAATGGATCTTCAAGAAGAAGACTGATGCTGATGGTAATGTTACTGTCTATATAGCTCAACTTATCACAAAAGGTTTTCGACAAGTTTAAGGAGTTGACTACTATGAGACTTTCTCACCCGTAGCAATGCTTATGGACTGGTGCAAACATCTCGGAGTTGGAATATACGCTTTGATGAGGTGATCATAGCATATGGTTTTATACACAGTTTCGGAGAACCATGTATTTACAAGAAAGTGAGTGTGAGCTCTGTAGCATTTTTAATATTATATGTGGATGACATATTGTTGATTGGAATGATGTAGAAGTTCTGGATAGCATAAAAGGATACTTGAATAAAAGTTTTTCAATGAAAGACCTTGGTGAAGCTGCTTATATATTGGGCATCAAGACCTATAGAGATAGATCAAGATGCTTAATAGGATTTACACAAAGCACATACCTTGAAAAAGTTTTGAAGAGCTTGAAAATGGATCAGTTAAACGCTTTCCGCGACGGCATTTGGAACCGTCGCCTAGTGAGTGACGGTGATAGGGGGGTCCTTCCCACACAACCCAGAAGCCATCGGGAATAGGGACCCTACAGTACTCCTTTTTATTTGTGGTTGCATCGCCATCCCAATTGGTATTCTGTGGTGCTACGTTTACGATGCATGACCCATCACAAACGGTTCACTATTATAGAACGTGTCTGATAAGCATACAGTCACACACATTCGCTTTTCACAAACCTTATGCTATAACTAATTAAGACAGTTCATGGTTGCGAATCGTGTGTGATAAGGCAACTACCACACACGCTATTTTGTGGTGCAACATTTACAATGCATACTTCATCAGAAACAGTTCATGGTTGCGAATGGTGTATGATAAGGCAACTATCGCAAACTGTTAGTTTGCCAGTACCATTTGTGATATTGTCTGACATCGCACATGCTTTGCAAACGGCAACTGTGTGCGCGCTTGCAAGCGTTTCCTCTCTGTGAACCGTCTCGAATTATGGTGTATATCACAAACGTTTGTATTTTATCAACCCTGTGTGCCGTAACAACCTAGAGAGCGTAATTTCATCGCAATTTAATTGCTGCTATATCAAATTGAAATTGAAATTGAAATTGAAATTATGCTATAGCTTTATTCATATCCATCAGGTTCACACAACCAATGCATTATTCGATTCATAGGTACACATCAAGAATTACATAAGAACCAAATAAAGAATGATGAACCACACTTGTATATTTGTACTATTAAAGACGGTAAAGAAAGAGGTGAAATACATTCTAGTTGCTGAACAAGGTAAAGCGGAATGCCCATATTGTGCCTTCCTCCATGCAGAAGGCATGCACGAATCTAGTCCAACCCGTTGTGATGGACGACCGCCCACCCTTCACAGTCTTCATGGAAACATCTAGATAATCATCCGGTTCTGGTAGGAATAGTTTAACCTTTGCATGCCCACAAATCATGTAGTTTGATAGGTAATCTTTAGTAAACTGCTTTGGGAACCACTGCAAAGGAAAAATGATTCAGACATTGTCATCTAACACAACTCATTATGGGCGGTAAAAAGAAGGCTGCAGAGTTCTTACTTACCATCCCACAGTTCGCTGTTGTATTGTATAAAGTGTAAATAAATAGTTTAATTGCCATCTTTTGACCCATTTTACTAACAATCTTTATCAGCTTCCTCACTTGATGTTGGTTCATCGATATCCCATTTCCCCATACGCAGAAAGGGTCGAAGTGCGGATCTTTACCAATGACATATGTACCTAAAAGCACCAAGTTAATATTAGAAGATAAACACCAATTTCACAATGATGTAGTACAACACTCTTTGATAATATCTTATAACATCCAATATACTCACATATTAGATGAATTAACATCTTATATTATGGACCGGAAGGAGTTTATTGCATTCTTACAAATTATCGGCTGATTAACTGCTGTTGTATCCATGGGTTAGTGTTATTTTGAGCTAGTTCGGGCTCAAATAGCCCTAAAGTATATCTAAACATGAGGGCTAGTTTGAGCTAGTTGCATCTATAACCCAGCCAAAAAAACTATCCAACCCAAGTGCTAATTGGAGCTAGTTCTCCTAGTGCATTTATTGTCAATCTAAGTATCTAACCCTATCATCCAAATACCTCTTTGGATGGAGTTAGTTTAGGGTTAGTGATACCTCTCCGTCGTATCTATAATTTTTGATTGTTCCATGCCAATATTATTCAACTTTCCTATACTTTTGGCAGCTTTTTATACTATTTTTGGGACTAACATATTGATCCAGTGCACACTGCCAATTCCAGTCTGTTGCATGTTTTATGTTTCGCAGAAACCACATATCAAATAGAGTCCAAACGGGATAAAAACGGACGGAGAATTATTTGGAATATTTGTGATTTTTGGGAAGTAAAATCAACGCGAGAAGGTGCCCGAGGTGGCCACGAGATAGGGGCCCATGCCAACTCCAGGTGGGCGCGCCCCCACCCTCCTGGGCCCCTTGTGAGGCGGTTGATTCCCTTCTTTGTCCGCAAGAAAGCTAATTTTCGGAAAAAGATCTGGGCGAAGGTTTCAATCCAATCAGAGTTACGGATCTCCGGATATAAAAGAAACGGTGCCAGGGCAGAATCTGGGAACGCGGAAATAGAGACAGACAGAGAGATAGATCCAATCTCGGAGGGGCTCTCACCCCTCCAAAGCCATGGGAGCCAAGGACCAGAGGGGAAACCCTTCTCCCATCTAGGGAGAAGGTCAAGGAAGAAGAAGAAGAAGAAGGGGGGCTCTCTCCCCCTTTCTTCCGGTGGCGCCGGAACGCTGCTCGGGCCATCATCATCACCGTGAACTACACTAACACCTCCGCCATCTTCACCAACATCTCCATCACCTTCCCCCATCTATATTCAGCGGTCCACTCTCCCAGAACCCGCTGTACCCTCTACTTGAACATGGTGCTTTATGCTTCATATGGTTATCCAATGATGTGTTGCCATCTTATGATGTCTGAGTAGATTTTCGTTGTCCTATCGGTGATTGATGAATTGGTATGATTTGTAACATCCCAAATTTTCAATTTGGAATGTTATACACTAGATCATCATTGCATATCATATTTTATTGCTTTTGGCTTGATCCTAGAAATTCTACGCAACTCAAGGACCCTCGGAGAGAGTTGGGGATTTCGTTATTTTCATATTTGAGTTTTCTCAAATTTTGAAAATAGGATCATTTGATTTTATTTATTTTATCTTCAATTATTTCAATTATAAAAATATGAGAGAGGGAATAAAATGAATTTCCCAAAATAAAGAAATATTGAGGATCCAATAAAAAAACTCAAATAAGAGTTTTATTTCGAAGTTTTTGGCTATTTTATTTGAATTTAGGAAAATTGCACGTTTTTCAAAACTGCATTTTAGGCCAAGAAAATGTTCACCTCGTTCTAAATATTTTATTTAGACGGTGAAAATTTCTTTTGGCATTTTTAGATTTTTATTTTATTTTTCTAGGATTTTTTTTCTGTTCGGCGGAATTGTTTTTAAAAAAAACTCCTACGCGCCGACTAGGCCGAAGCCCAGCCAGGCCAGGCCGGCCCGCGCCGCCGCCGCCTCTCGCACCAGATCGGGACCGGAGTCCCGATCGCCGCCACCGCCGAGTCCGGGAGGAGCACGCCTCCCGAGGCACCCCCTCCCCCAAGCCAGGACGTTGCCCCCTCCTATTTATACCTCCGCCGCCGCCCCGAACCCCGCCGCCAAATCCGTCCCG
>NC_041391.1:589344311-589371715 GCF_002162155.2 Triticum dicoccoides | reverse complement strand
CCGCCGCCAAACCCCGCCGCCGCTTGGAGTCACCGCCGCTGCCCCGAGTCGCCGCCGCCACCACCACTCGGACCCGCCGAACCCCGTCGAGCCGACGAGGTAGCCTCCGCCGCCCCGGTTTTCTGAGAAAAACCGATCCGTTTTTTTAGAAAACCTAGTTTTTTTATTTAGCGAGCGTTCGCTCATTCGTTCGTTTTAACGGACGAGTTCACCGTTTAGTTTAAGTTAACGAATGTCCGTTCGTTAAACTGTTCGTCACTTTTTATTTTTCTCGGATTTTCCGTGATTATTCCAGATCGCGATTTCTGATCCGATTTTCATTTTAGTTTAACTATTCGCTTGTTTATCGGAATCAGTCGATTCAAGTGCCTATAGTTTCGTATCGACACCCTCTTTCTGTTTAACCCACTCAAACAAGTTTTTGCTACTGCAAAATTTGACTTAGGTTCAGATTAGTAAATGAAGCTCTTCTCTTTCGCCGTTTGCTTTTCGTTGCTTCGTTTGTTTTGTTTCTTTTTGCAAACTGGACTTCTTAAGTTGAACTTTCTGTTTAGATCTTTTATTTGAGTTTTACCTGTGCATTAGATGAGTTCTTATTGTATGCTTGTTTGCTTGTTTGTTTGCGATAGAGTATCCGGAGTGCGCCGCTTGCTACTTCGAATCTCTAGGTTTCACGGATCATCAGCAAGGCAAGTAACACTTTGATTATACCTTTTTACTACCCAGTTTTATTGCATTAGATCAATCTTCAAACAATTGCATGATTAGAATCTGATTAATATGTGGGTTGGGAAGTAGATGAGGTAGTACCTATTACCTATTTTATTATCAAACCCTTGGGAGTTACTTCTACATTTGCTTATTGCCATGCTATGCTAGTAGACGTGGATTGGGTGAGTGAATCCATGACAGATGTGAGATTGTTATTAATGGTTTATTTTAAGATGATAAATTTAATACACATCTGGGTGGATTGAGGCACATGGGTATTCCAGCGTTTGCCTGTTTTCTTTATGGACCGCCACGCAGGCTCAAAGTTATCATGAGATTATTCATGCTAGAAACTTCCGTGTGCAGCCATAAGCTACTATGGGCTCTAGCATAGTTGATTAAGTTGCGTGAGCTCTTGAAGAGGTAGACTAGCATATGTAGTGGGTTGTAGGTTGGTACTGTCTACCCGGAGTAGGGAGTTAATGCTTCTGAAAGACTATGTCTCGGTCATCCATTTCTCAAACAACATGAAGTGCGAGAAATTCAACGGAGGATGTCGAGTCTTGTGGGGAAAAGTGCGCAAACCTCTGCAAAGTGTACAAACTAGTCATGGTTAGCCGTGTCCCCGGTTATGGACGTTTTGAGTATCTAGTACTTGGATTATCATGTGAATCTCATACGTTAATTTAATTTGTTGGGTTTAATGATGATGCTTAATTGGGATTGAGAGGGTGTCTACACTCTCAATGTTTAACAACCACCATGATAGTTAAACAAAATTTATTCCTTTGTTGTAGGAAAAAATTGGCTTTATGCAAAACTCTAACCATAGAGCTTTCCACCAGCCATATATGCATGTAGTATAGCATACTTCTGTTCATTACTCTCTATGTGTTACATTGCCAGCATATTCCATGTGCTGACCCGTTTTCGGGCTGCAACGTTCATGTTGCAGACTTTTCAGACGACGAGTAAGGTGCCTCTTAGGTCGTGGTTCTATACTCAGTGATGCCGTTGGAGTTGATGGACTCACTTATCTTCCAAGCCTTCCGCGGTTATCGTCATTAGATGGCCTTGAGCCATATTTATTATAATAAGTTCTCTTAGGAGACATTCGATGTAATAAGTGTGTGATTTCTACTCTGTTATAAATCCTTCGAGTACTATGCGTGTCAGCATTACTGATCCAGGGATGACACTGATGCACAAAGATCAGATTGTTTGAGGTCTGGTCGCTACAAGATGGTATCAGAGCAAACGCTAACTGTAGGACACGACCACTAAGCTAAAGCCCTAGATCACTACTCACTCTTCTCATTTCTGACTCCTCGTCTTTTCTACTCTTTTAGGATGGCGGATGCAAGGAACAAGTTCACGCAACCGGATGAAGATACACCTTTTGGACGCCACTTGAAGGAAGTCACTAAGTACCTGAACATCGGAGTACCAAGTTTCACCGGGACCTACATCGCCACTCTACCAGAAGAGGAGCGTTGGATGATTCAAGTTCAAGTTCCAGGAAGGATGTTCATGCACATCACTGAGCCCATAGAGTTTTCCTTTGATGCACCAACCTGGAGTTTAGGAAAGAGCATGGCAGCCGACATCACCATGGGACGCATTGGAGAAGTCTACCACAAGGATCTCAAGGATACTATCTACCAGATTTGTGGCCACCGGGATGAGAAATGGGAGATGATCAGTACCAGGAAGGATAGATCAATTGTAGCTTTCATCCAGGAGTTAAACCAGCACATTCGACGCTAGGAGAACCAGATGTGCGCAGGCATGATAGATGTGAAGAAGGCTATGACCAAGATCATGGAACTTGAGGAAGAACTCAAGTCTACACACGATGGATATGAGGAGGAAATAGCGACACTCGTGGAGAAGAATGAAGATCTGAAGAAGAAGCTAAAGATGTTTATGGGATTTCCTGCGACTGGAGGAGAGGACGATGATTGCACTTGTCCAGAGAATTACATCATCATCGATGACACCGACTCGGACCCAGACGATAGAGATGATGACTACGTTGATGAAGCTGGAGCAGATATCATGGAGTCTTCAACGGAGCAGTTTTTCTAGTCGACCATCATAACAGTAGTAATATTTTTTCCCCATTTATCTAATATAGTTCGAGCACTTTTGTAACGATAGTTAGACCATTGTATGCCCTTGTTTGAATTGAATGAAGTGATTTTGTTTGTATTTGTCTCATGTGCATATGGGTAGTGTTTTCTCTCTAGACCTCATTCTATTCTGTATTCTCATCTTTTCTAAACCCTCAGATGCCTCCGAGACGTGACAATGGATTTGCTTTCCCGCCGGAGCTTACCTAGTTGATCTAGCAGCAGAATGCATTAATGCTGTTACTAGTCCAGAATCAGAATCAGGGGAACAACAACAACAACCCACCACCACCACCAACTGTTGATCACTTAACCCGTTTGCTCAGACTGAATCCGCCGGTGTTCTCTAGTAGCACCGAGCCGATAGTTGCAGATGATTGGCTCCGCAAGATAGGAAGGGAGTTGACCACTGCAGGATGCACAGATGTGGAAAAGGTGCATTTTGCCGCACATCAGCTAGATGGACCCGCAGCATCATGGTGGGAGAATTTCACAGCCGCGTATCCTATCAACACTGTCACATGGGATCAGTTTTAGCAGGCTTTTCATACTGCCCATGTTTCAGCAGGAGCTATGGACATGAAGAAGCGCGAGTTTCAAAATTTGCGCCAAGGAGGATGTATTGTTGGCCAGTATGTGGATGACTTTAGTAAGCTAGCACGTTATGCCCCAGATGACGTTGCTACAGATGCAGCTAAGCAGGAGAAGTTTCTGGAAGGACTGAATGATGAGCTGAGCATGCAGTTGATGGTAGCAACCTTTAGCAACTACCAGGAGTTTGTAGATAGAGCTCTCATGATTGAAGGGAAGTAGCAACAAATTGACAACCGCAAGAGGAAGTATGGACAAGGGAAGTACAATTCTGGAGCTCAGTAGAAGCCTCGTTTTACCCTGAAATCGGGAGGACATTTTCAGCATACCCATGGAGGAGGGAGATCGCATAATCATAATGGCCCCAAGAATGGGAATGGGAATGGGAATGGAGGAAGCAACGGCCAGAACCGTACCAACCCATCAACCCCAGCCAAGAGAGACCTGAGCCAAGTCACTTCCATTAAGTGTCAGAAGACTGGACATTATGCCAATGAATGTCCTGAAGCCTAGAATGAAAATGGAAATGGAAGCTCGGGAAAGAAGCCGAACCCTTTCAACAGGGGATAGGTGAACCATGTTAACGTGGAGGAGGTTGAAGCCCAACCAGATGCAGTAATAGGTAAGTTTTTGGTTAAGTCATTTACTTCACTCGTTCTTTTTGATACTCGTGCATCGCATTCATACATATCAAGGGGATTTGTGGATAAGTATAAACTGCCAACCCAAGCCCTTAGGTCACCCATGTTAGTAACCTCGCCTGGAGCAGAGTATATGGCCAGTTTATGGTGTGATCGGTTGCCATTGAGGATTGGTAACTACGTGTTTCCCTCGGACCTAATAGTTTTGGAATCGCAAGGATTGGATGTGATATTACGCATGCATTGGTTATCAAAGTATGGAGGGAACATTGAATGCACGAGTAAGTTGATTTTGCTTACCACCCCAGAAGGAAGAAGGATCAAGTATGTATCCCGGCACAAGCCAAAGAGGACCCAAGTAAATTCCTTATCGGGAGTTGTGTACGAGGAAGTACCAGTGGTGAAGGATTTTCCTAATGTATTTCTAGAGGAGTTGCCAGGCATGCCACCAGATAGAGACATTGAGTTTTTGATTGAGCTTTTGCCAGGCATAGGGCCAATATCTAAGAGACCATACAGAATGCCCGCACAAGATTTGGAGGAAATTAAGCAGCAGATTAAGGAGTTACTGGATAAAGGTTATATTCGCCCAAGTTCTTCACCTTGGGGATCGCCAGTACTTCTAGTGGAGAAGAAGGATGGATCATTAAGGATGGTTGTTGACTACCGAGGATTGAATGAAGTGACGATCAAGAACAAGTACCCGCTGCCGATGATTAGTGATTTTTTTGACCAGGTGCAAGGAGCTAAGGTATTTTCCAAGATCGATTTGCGATCAGGGTACCACCAGTTGAAAATTCGAGAGCAGGATATCCCAAGACGGCTTTTACCACCAGGTACGGGATGTATGAGTATACCATTATGTCATTTGGTCTGTCTAACGCACCTGCATATTTCATGAACATGATGAAGAAGGTGTTTATGGAGTTTCTGGATAAGTTTGTCGTGGTGTTCATTGATGATATTTTGGTCTACTCGAAGAACGAAGAAGAGCATAAGGAGCATTTGCGCTTGGTACTGGAGAAGCTCAGAGAACATCAGTTATATGCCAAGTTCAGCAAATGTGAGTTTTGGTTGAAGGAAGTTGAATTCCTAGGACATGTTATATCCGGAGAAGGAATAGCAATAGATCCCACCAAAGTTGTCACTGTGACAAATTGGGTAGCACCAACAACAGTTGGAGAGATCCGCAGTTTTCTTGGACTCGGAGGACACTACCAGAGGTTCATTGAGAATTTCTCAAATATTGTGAAGCCCATGACGGAGTTGTTGAAGAAGGATACCAAGTTCAAATGGACTGAGGAATGTGAGGCTAGTTTCCAGGAGTTGAAGGAACGTTTGGTTACATCGCCAGTGTTGATTCTGCCAGATCAGTGCAAGGATTATGAAGTATATTGCGATGCTTCTCGTCGAGGACTTGGAGCAGTGCTTATGCAGGAGGGAAGAGTTGTTTTGTATACCTCACAACAGCTTAAGCCCCATGAGTTGAATTATGCTACACATGATTTGGAGTTAGCAGTAGTTGTGCATGCATTGAAGACATGGAGACATTTCCTCATCGGAAACCATTGTGAAGTGTACACAGATCACAAGAGCTTGAAGTACATTTTCACACAGAAGGAATTGAATCTCAGGCAAAGGAGATGGTTGGAACTCATCAAGGATTATGATATGAGATTGCATTATCACCTTGGAAAGGCTAATGTAGTAGCCGATGCGTTGAGCCGCAAGAGCCATGTCAACACACTAATGACCGGAGAGTTACCGAAGGAGTTAGCCGAGGATCTTCGCGAGCTATGTTTGGAGATAGTTCCGAAACGCTATGTAGCAGCATTGGAGATTCAGTCTACTTTGATGGAGAAGATCAGAGAAGCTCAGAAGACTGACAAGGAGATTGCCTCTATTAAGGAGAAGATGAGTAAAGGAAAAGCTAAAGGATTTCGTGAGGATGAGCATGATACCTTATGGTTTGAGGACCGCGTTTATGGGTCTAATGATCCGAGATCAGGAAGTTGATTCTACAAGAGGCCCATGATTCCCGTATTCGATTCACCCAGGAAATACCAAGATGTATTTGGATTTGAAGGAAACTTTCTGGTGGACCGGAATGAAGAAGGATATTGCGGAGTTCGTAGCAGTTTGTGATGTATGTCAGAGAGTAAAGGCAGAGCATCAGAAGCCAGCAGGATTGTTACAGTCGTTGCTGATACTCGAATGGAAGTGGGATAAGCTAGGCATGGATTTTATCACGGGATTGCCAAGGACCCGCTCAGGCTATGACTCGATTTGGGTTGTAGTCGATCGTTTGACGAAGGTAGCGCATTTCATCCCAGTAAAGACCACTTACACCAGTGCTAAGTTGGCGAAGATATATATGACCAGGATCGTATGTCTATATGGAGTTCTGAGGAGCATTGTATCAGATAGAGGAACCCAGTTTACCTCAAAGTTCTGGAATCAGTTACATGAAACTTTGGGTACCAGGCTAGAGTTCAGTACAGCCTTTCATCCGCAGACAGATGGACAGACCGAGAGATTCAATCAGATTTTGGAGGATATGCTGAGAGCTTGTGCGCTAGATTATGTATCTAGTTGGGATGACAATTTGCGATATGTAGAGTTCTCTTACAACAACAGTTACCAATCCAGTTTGAAGATGGACCCTTTCCAAGCCTTGTACGGAAGGAGGTGCAGGACCCCATTGTTGTGGGATGAAGTTGGAGATCGCCAGTTGTTTGGACCAGATTTGATTGAAGAGTCTGAATAGAAAGTGAAGTTGATTCGCGATAGGCTCAAGGTTGCCCAGTCTAGGCAGAAGAGCTATGCAGATTCTAAACGCAAGGAGACAATTTACGAAGTCAGAGACAGAGTATATCTTCGTGTGTCCCCACTTCGAGGAGTTAAGTGTTTTGGAGTTAAGGGAAAATTAGCGCCACGTTTTGTGGGACCATACAAAGTTTTGGAGCATATGGGAGAACTTGCCTACAAGTTGGAATTGCCCGAAGGATTGTCAGGAGTTCATGACGTGTTTCACGTTTCTCAGTTGAAGAAGTAACACACAGAGATGGCTGATATACCGTTGAGAGATAAAGTGTCGATGGAAGCGATTAAGTTGGATAGTGATTTGACCTATGAGGAGAAACCAGTCAAGATTCTTGAGTATGCCAGCTGAGTCACCCGCAGCAAGGTTATCAAATTTTGCAAGGTTCAGTGGAGCTACCACACCGAAGATGAAGCCACCTGGGAGCGAGAGGAAGATCTGCTGAAGGACCACCCTCACCTATTTTCTAGTCAACCCGAATTTCGAGGGCGAGATTCATCTTAAGGGGGGTAGGTTTGTAACATCCCAAATTTTCAATTTGGAATGTTATACACTAGATCATCATTGCATATCATATTTTATTGCTTTTGGCTTGATCCTAGAAATTCTACGTAACTCAAGGACCCTCGGAGAGAGTTGGGGATTTCGTTATTTTCATATTTGAGTTTTCTCAAATTTTGAAAATAGGATCATTTGATTTTATTTATTTTATCTTCAATTATTTCAATTATAAAATATGAGAGAGGGAATAAAATGACTTTCCCAAAATAAAGAAATATTGAGGATTCAATAAAAAAAATCAAATAAGAGTTTTATTTCGGAGTTTTTGGCTATTTTATTTGAATTTAGGAAAATTGCACGTTTTTCAAACCTGCATTTTAGGCCAAGAAAATGTTCATCTCGTTCTAAATATTTTATTTCGACGGTGAAAATTTGTTTTGGCATTTTTAGATTTTTATTTTATTTTTCTAGGATTTTTTTTCTGTTCGGCGGAATTGTTTAAAAAAAACTCTCGTGCGCCGACTAGGCCGAAGCCCAGCCAGGCCAGGCCGGCCCGCGCCGCCGCCGCCTCCCGCACCGGATAGGGACCGGAGTCCCGATCGCCGCCGCCGCTAAGTCCGGGAGGAGCACTCCTACCGAGGCACCCCCTCCCCCAAGTGAGGACGCCGCCCCCCTCCTATTTATACCACCGCCGCCGCCTGGAACCCTGCTGCCAAACCCGTCCCGCCCCGCCGTCGGAACCCACCGCCGCCGCCAAGCCTCGCCGTTGCTCGGAGTCATCGCCGGTGCCCCGAGTCGCCACCGCCGACGCCCGCTGCCATCGCCACCCGGACCCCGTCGAGCCAACGAGGTAGCCGCCTCCACCGCCCCGGTTTTCTGAGAAAAACCGATCCGTTTTTTAGAAACCCTAGTTTTTTTAGATCGGTTTATTTTATTTTTTTCGGTTTATTTATATATCGAGCGTTCGTTCGTTCGTTCGTTTTAACGTTCGTTAAACTGTTCGTCAGTTTTTATTTTTCTCGGATTTTCCGCGATTATTCCAGATCGCGATTTCTGATCCGATTTTTGTTTTAGTTTAACTTTTCGCTCGTTTATCAGAATCAGGCGATTCAAGTGCCTAGAGTTTCATCGCGAAACCCACTTTCCGTTTAACCCACTCAAAAAAGTTGTTGCTACTGTAAAATTTTACTTAGGTTCAGATTAGTAAACGAAGTTCTTTTCTTTTGTCGTTTGCTTTTCGTTGCTTCGTTTGTTTTGTTTCTTTTTGCAAACCGGAGTTCTTAAGTTGAACTTTCTGGTTAGATCTTTTATTTGAGTTTTACCTATGCATTAGATGAGTTCTTATTGTATGCTTGTTTGCTTGTTTGTTTGCGATAGAGTATCCGGAGTGCGCCGCTTGCTACTTCGAATATCTAGGTTTCACGGATCATCAGCAAGGCAAGTAACACTTTGATCATACCTTTTTACTACCCAGTTTTATTGCATTAGATCAATCTTCAAACAATTGCATGATTAGGATCTGATTAATATGTGGGTTGGGAAGTAGATGAGGTAGTACCTATTACCTATTTTATTATCAAACCCTTGGGAGTTACTTCTACGTTTGCTAATTGCCATGCTATGCTAGTAGACGTGGATTGGGTGAGTGAATCCATGACAGATGTGAGATTGTTATTAATGGTTTACTTTAAGGTGGCAACTTTAATACACATCTGGGTGGATTGAGGCACCTGGCTATTCCAGCGTTTGCCTGTTTTCTTTATGGACCGCCACCCAGGCTCAAAGGGATCATGAGATTATTCATTCTAGAAACTTCCGTGTGCAGCCACAAGCTACTATGGGCTGTAGCATAGTTTATTAAGTTGCGTGACCTCTTAAAGAGGTAGACAAGCAGATGTAGTGGGTTGTAGGTTGGTACTGTCTACCCGGAGTAGGGAGTTTTTTTGACTGGGAACTGTAGGGGAAACCCCCACAGCATATCAAAACTGTATTGATAAAGAGAGCACAGTTACAAGTACAGTTAGAGATTACAAGAGGTAATCAAACTAAGAATAGTCTAGAAAGATAAGAAACAAGTTAGAAAAACAACATCATGAAGTGCGAGAAATTCAACGGAGGAGGTCGAGTCTTGTGGGGAAAAGTGTGCAAACCTCTGCAGAGTGTACAAACTAATCATGGTTAGCCGTGTCCCCGGTTATGGACATTTTGAGTATCTAGTACTTGGATTATCATGTGAATCTCATCATGTTACGTTAATTTAATTTGTTGGGTTTAATGATGATGCTTAATTGGGATTGAGAGGATGTCTACACTCTCAATGCTTAACAACCACCATGATAGTTAAACAAAATTTATTCCTTTGTTGTAGGAAAAAATTGGCTTTATGCAAAACTGTAACCATAGAGCTTTCCACTAGCCATATATGCATGTAGTATAGCATACTTCTGTTCATTACTCTCTATGTGTTACATTGCCAGCATATTCCATGTGCTGACCCGTTTTCGGGTTGCAACGTTCATGTTGCAGATTTTTCAGACGACGAGTAAGGTGACTCTTAGGTTGTGGTCCTATACTCAGTG
Organism: Triticum dicoccoides; assembly: GCF_002162155.2. Lineage (NCBI taxonomy): Eukaryota > Viridiplantae > Streptophyta > Magnoliopsida > Poales > Poaceae > Triticum > Triticum dicoccoides. The sequence continues at coordinate 589,361,739 of NC_041391.1, read as the reverse complement.
ATGCCGTTGGAGTTGATGGCCTCACTTATCTTCCAAGCCTTCCGCTGTTATCGTCATTAGATGGCCTTAAGCCATATTTATTGTAATAAGTTCTCTTTGGAGACATTCGATGTAATAAGTGTGTGATTGCTACTCTGTTATAAATCCTTCGAGTACTGTGTGTGTCAGCATTACTGATCCAGGGACGACACTGATGCACGGAGATCAGACTGTTTGAGGTCTGGTCGCTACATGATTGGTTTGAGTTGCATGTTTTATTATTGGTGTTGTCCTATGGTGCTCTCCGTGTCGCGCAAGCGTGAGGGATCCCCGCTATAGGGTTTGCAATATGTTCATGATTTGCTTATGGTGGGTGGCGTGAGTAACAGAAGCACATACCCGAGTAAGTAGGTTGTTTGCGTATGGGATAAAGGGGACTTGATACTTTAATGCTATTGTTGGGTTTTACATTAATGATCTTTAGTAGTTGCGGATGCTTGCTAGACTTCCAATCATAAGTTCATATGATCCAAGAAGAGAAAGTATGTTAGCTTATGCCTCTCCCTCAAATAGAATTGCAATAGTGATTACCGGTCTAGTAAGGTAGTCAATTGCTTAGGGAGAATTTCACAACTCCTACCACCACTTTTCCACACTCGCTATATTTACTTTATTGCTTCTTTATCTAAACAGCCCCTACTTTTTATTTACGTGCTCTTTATTATCTTGCAAACTTATCCAACAACACCTACAAAGTACTTCTAGTTTCATACTTGTTCTAGGTAGAGCGAACACTAAGCGTGTGTAGAGTCGTATCAGTGGCAGATAGGACTTGAGAGAATATTTGTTCTACCTTTAGCTCCTCGTTGGGTTCGACAATCTTACTTATCGACAGAGGCTACAATTATCCCCTACACTTGTGGGTTATCAAGACCTTTTTCTGGCAACGTTGTCGGGGAGTCATAGCGTGGGGTGAATATTCTCGTGTGTGCTTGTTTGCTTTATCACTAAGTAATTTTTATTTGCTGTTCTTAGTTGTTTTCTATCTTTAGTCATGGGAAGGAAATGCAAAATTCCAAAAAAATTAGTTGTACCTACTGAACTAATGGTTGAAGAACCACTCAAAATCTATCACACTCTTGAAACTTTTTACTCGGATCATCTTTGATCCATTTGTGCTCGTGCTAAAAACCCCACTAGCTTAGTTGAGGGCAAATCTTTAGATGAGCATGCTTGTTATGTGTGACACCGTATATCTGAAAAAGGGAAGCTTTTAATGGATCAAATTCATCATTTGCAATGCTATGCTTGGACTTTATGTGAATTATATGATGTTACTTGTTGTTCTGAAAACCCTAAGAAACACCTTCCCTACCAATGTGAGTTTAATGATAAAATGGTATCTTCGTATGCTAAGGGTGTTTATAATTACTATGATGTTCAACAAATTGAAGAATTTGTTGCTTTTAAGGGTTCATATGAAGCTTCTTTGATTGAAAAGTATGATGCCACTCTTTACAAATATGAAAATTTTGCCATACTTGAATATTGTTATGATAATTATGCTTCTAATGCCTATGTTAAATCATATATTGAGGAATTCTCCGCTGTCCAAGAAGAGACTAATATTTCGCAGGAAGCTATGGAAGAAGAAATTGATGAAACTGTGAGCTCATTGGATGAAAAAGATGATGAGGAGAGCGAAGAACAAAAGGAGGAAGAGCGGATTAGCTACCCGTGCCCACCTTCTAATGAGAGTAACTCTTCAACTCATACACGGTTTAATTCACCTTCGTTCTTACTGAAGGATGATTGCTATGATGATTGTTATGATCCCGTTGATTCTCTTGAAATATCCCTTTTTGATGATGCTTGTGGCCAAGATGCCAATATGAATTATGCTTATGGAGATGAACTTGCTATAGTTCCTTATGTTAAACATGAAATTGTTGCTATTGCACCCACGCATGATAGTCCTATTATCTTTTTGAATTCTCTCGACTACACTATATAAGAGAAGTTTGTGCTTATTAAGGATTATATTGATGGGTTGCGTTTTACTACTATACATGATGATTTTGATAGATATAATATGCACGTGCTTGCTGCCCCTACTTGCAATTATTATGAGAGAGGAACTATATCTCCACCTCTCTATGTTTCCAATATGATAAAATTGCAAGAAACTGTTTATACCATGCGTTGGCCTTTACTATGTGTGCATGAATTGTTCTTTTATGACATGCCAATGCATAGGAAGAGTGTTAGACTTCGTTGTTGCATGATATATGTTACTTTGTGCTCAGTACTAAATTACAAATCATTGTTAATTAAAATTGGCTTTGATATACCTTGGGATCCGGGTGGATTCATTACTTGAGCACTATATGACTAGCTTAATGGCTTTAAAGAAAGCGCTGCCAGGGAGACAACCCGGAAGTTTTAGAGAGTCATTTATTTCTATTGTGTGCTTTTATATAGTATAAAAACAAAAAAATAAAGAGGGGAACCTAAAAACTTTTCAAAATGGAAAGTGAAAGTGAGAAAGACTAGTATTGTTGAAGTGGGAGCTAGCCTTGAACTTTGTTCATGCTCATGGAAACTTTGTGAATCTTGATTACAGGAACTTTTCATCAGAAATAATTATCCCCTTGTACAATTCCATTGTATTATAAAAATAATGTGCCAATGTTTGCCTTTAGGATGTTTATAATGCTTGTTGGTTTGTACGGTGCAGGACAGAGACTTTGGCTGTAGTGCATGATTTTACATTTTTAACTGGAACATCAAACGGTTCTGATTATTTTTGTACTGTCTTGCTGTACAAATTTTTTAGTTTTCCTAATTTTGGTAGAATTGTTGGGGTACCAGAAGTATGGTGAATGTTCAGATTGCTACAGACTTTTCTATTTTTGACAGAATCTGTTTTTGATGCATAGTTTGCTTGTTTTGATGAAGCTATCAATCTATATCAGTGGATTAAGCCATGGAAAAGTTATATTATATTAGACACAATGCAAAAACAAAATATGAATTGGTTTGCAATAGTACTTAGAGTAACGATTTGCTTTATTATACTAACAGATCTTACCGAGTTTTCTGTTGAAGTTTTGTGTGGATGAAGTGATTGATCGAGGACGTCTCGATATGGGGAAAAGGAAGAGAGGCAAGAGCTAAACCTTGGGGATGCCCAAGGCACCCCAAGTAAATATTCAAGGATACTCAAGCGTCTAAGCTTGGGGGTGCCCCGGAAGGCATCCCCTCTTTCTTCAACAAGTATCGGTCTATTTTCGTATTTGTTTCATTCATGCGATATGTGCAAGTCTTGGAGCATCTTTTGCATTTAGTTTTCACTTTTGTTTTATGCACCATGCTGGTATGAGATAGTCCTTGGTTGATTTATAGAAAGCTCATCGCACCTCACTTATATCTTTTGAGTATGGCTTTATAGAATGCTTCATGTGCTTCACTTATATCTTTTGAAGTTTGGATTGCCTGTTTCTCTTTACTTAGAAAATCGCCATTTGTAGAATGCTCTCTTGCTTCACTTATATTTGTTAGAGCGTGGGCATATCTTTTGTGGAATGAATTAAACTCTCTTGCTTCACTTACGTCTATTTATAGAGATGACATGAATTGGTCATTCACATGGTTAGTCATAAAATCCTACATAAACTTGTAGATCGCTGAATATGATATGTTTGATTCCTTGCAATAGTTTTGCGATATAAAGATGGTGATATTAGAGTTATGCTAGTTGGTGGTTGTGGATTGTAGATACACTTGTGTTGAGGTTTGCAAGTCCCGTAGTATGCACGTATGGTAACCATTGTGTGACAAATTTGAAGCATGGGGTGTTTCTTTGATTGTCTTCCTTATGAGTGGCGGTGGGGGATGAGCGATGGTCTTTTCCTACCAATCTATCCCCCTAGGGGCATGCGTAGTAGTACTTTGCTTCGAGGGCTAATAAAATTTTTCAGTAAGTATATGAGTTCTTTATGACTAATGTGAGTCCATGGATTATACGCACTTTTACCTTTCCATCATTGCTAGCTTCTTCGGTACCATGCATTGCCCTTTCTCACCTTGAGAGTTGGTGCAAACTTCGCCGGTGCATCCAAACCCCGTGATACGATACGCTCTATCACACATAAGCCTCCTTATATCTTCCTCAAAACAGCCACCATACCTACCTATCCTGGCATTTCCATAGCCATTCCGAGATATATTGCCATGCAACTTCCATCATCATCATATACATCACTTGAGCATTTATTTCCATATTTGCTTTGCATGATCGTAAGATAGCTAGCATGATTTTTTCATGGCTTGTACATTTTTTGATGTCATTGCTACACTAGATCATTGCACATCCCGGTGCACCGCCGGAAGCATTCATATAGAGTCATATCTTTTTTCCAGTATCGAGTTGTAATATTGAGTTGTAAGTAAATAAAAGTGTGATGATCATCATTATAGAGCATTGCCCCATGAAAAAAAAGAAAAAAAGTAAAGGCCAAAGAAGCCTAAGTAAAAAAGGGGGGCTAAAGAAGCCCACCGAAAAAAGAAAAAAAAGAAAAAATAAATAAAAGAAAAGGGGCAATGTTACTATCCTTTTACCACACTTGTGCTTCAGAGTAGCACCATGTTCTTCATATAGAGAGTCTCCTACATTGTCACTTTCATATACTAGTGGGAATTTTCATTATAGAACTTGGCTTGTATATTCCAACGATGGGCTTCCTCAAATGCCCTAGGTCTTCATGAGCAAGCAAGTTGGATGCACACCCACTTAGTTTTCAGTTTGAGCTTTCATACACTTATAACTCTTAGTGCATCTTTGCATGGCAATCCCTACTCCTCGCATTGACATCAATTGATGGGCATCTCCATAGCCCGTTGATTAGCCGCGTCGATGTGAGACTTTCTCCCTTTTTGTCTTCTCCACATAAACCCCCACCATCATATTCTATTCCACCTATAGTGCTATATCCATGGCTAGCGCTCATGTATTGCGTGAGGGTTGAAAAAGCTGAAGCACATTAAAAAGTATGAACCAATTGCTCGGCTAGTCATCGGGGTTGTGCATGATGGGAGCATTTTGTGTGACGAAAATGAAGCATGGCCAAACTATATGATTTTGTAGGGATAAGCTTGCTTTGGCCTTGGTGTTTTGAAAAGACGTGATTACTTTATTAGTACGCTCGAAGTATTATCATTTTTATGTCAAATGATAGACTATTTCTTTGAATCACTCGTGTCTTAATATTCATGCCATGATTAAATACATGATCAAGATTATGCTAGGTAGAATTCCACATCAAAAATTATCTTTTTTTTATCATTTACCTACTCGAGGACGAGCAGGAATTAAGCTTGGGGATGCTGATACGTCTCCGTCTTATCTATAATTTTTGATTGTTCCATGCCAATATTATTCAACTGTCATATACTTTTGGCAACTTTTTATACTATTTTCGGGACTAACATATTGATCTAGTGCCCAGTGCCAGTTCCTGTCTGTTGCATGTTTTATGCTTCATAGAAACCCCATACCAAACTGAGTCCAAACGGGATAAAAACGGATGGAGAATTATTTTGAATATTTGTGATTTTGGGGAAGTAAAATCAACGCGAGACAGTGCCCGAGGTGGCCACGAGATAGGGGTCCATGCCCACTCCAGGTGGGCGCGCCCCCATCCTCCTGGGCCCCTCGTAAGGCGGTTGATGCCCTTCTTTGGCTGCAAGAAAGCTAATTTCTGGAAAAAGATCTGGGCAAAGGTTTAAATCCAGTCGGAGTTACGGATCTCCGGATATAAAAGAAACGGTGCCAGGGCAGAATCTGGGAAGGCAGAAACAGAGACAGACAGAGAGATAGAGCCAATCTCGAAGGGGCCCACGCCCCTCCCAAGCCATGGGAGCCAAGGATCAGAAGGGAAACCCTTCTCCCATCTAGGGAGAAGGTCAAGGAAGAAGAAGAAGAAGGGGGGCTCTCTCCCATTGCTTCCGGTGGCGCCGGAATGCTGCCGGGGGCCATCATCATCACCGCGATCTACACCAACACCTCCGCCATCTTCACCAACATCTCCATCACCTTCCCCCATCTATATTTAGCGGTCCACTCTCCCGCAACCCGCTGTACCCTCTACTTGAACATGGTGCTTTATGATTCATATTATTATCCAATGATGTGTTGCCATCCTATGATGTCTGAGTAGATTTCGGTTGTCCTATCGGTGATTGATGAATTGCTATGATTGGTTTGAGTTGCATATTTTATTATTGGTGCTGTCCTATGGTGATCTCTAAGTCGCACAAGCGTGAGGGATCCCCGCTATAGGGTTTGCAATATATTCATGATTTGCTAATGGTGGGTGGCGTGAGTGATAGAAGCACAGACCCGAGTAAGTAGGTTGTTTGCGTATGGGATAAAGGGGACTTGATACTTTAATGCTATGGTTGGGTTTTACCTTAATGATCTTTAGTAGTTGCGGATGCTTGCTAGACTTCCAATCATAAGTGCATATGATCCAAGATAAGAAAGTATGCTAGCTTATGCCTCTCCCTCAAATAGAATTGCAATAGTGATTACCGGTCTAGTAACATAGTCAATTGCTTAGGGAAAATTTCACAACTCCTACCACCACTTTTCCACACTCGCTATATTTACTTTATTGCTACTTTATAAACAACCCCTACTTTTTATTTACGTGCTCTTTATTATCTTGCAAACTTATCCAAAAACACCTACAAAGTACTTCTAGTTTCATACTTGTTCTAGGTAAAGCGGACACTAAGCGTGCGTAGAGTCTTATCATTGGCAGATAGGACTTCAGAGAATATTTTTTCTACCTTTAGCTCCTCGTTGGGTTCTACACTCTTACTTATCGAAAGTGTCGGATGTTGGGTTCCGACATAACCTTGAGGTTCGAACTCTGGGGTGCGCACGAAGATCTCTCCCCTATCTATCCATGTCCGATCATCTCGTGAGATCTAAGTTGAAAACGATGAACAACACAAGGGACACGAGATTTATACTTGTTTGGGCCACCGTTGTGGTGTAATACCCTACTCCAGTGTGTGGTGTGGTGGATTGCCTCAGGGGATGATGATGAATAGTACAGGGGGGAACAGCCTCGTGAGAGGTGTTCTTGAGCTGGTGCAATGAACTTCTTGGGTGAGTTCGATCGCCTCTCTCCCTCTCTCTAATCTTCCCAAAATCTGGATCTGCCTACTCTATGGTGGCTAGATCTATTTATAGAGGCCCTGGGCCTCTTCCCAAATATTGAGCGGGAAGGGCGCCAACAACGGCCATTTTGAAGGGGAACATCTAGTACAAGTTATCCTGACTAAAGTTGGTCTTCGGCTGCCAAAATCACTGGTGATGACACCGTATTGGGCTCCACAGTGACCTCCATCCAGCCGCTCCATTGGTCTTGGTCTTGTTGCACTGAAATGGCAACCTTTGCCTGATGCCTCGGTACTCCACGTCTATGCTTGACCCCTTTGCACTAAAGAGGAAACAAGGACGCTGCACAGGCCGGCGCCCGCGTGGTCTTGGTCGTCATGGATTGCGTCATGAGCACCTCGCGAGGTACCCTGCCTTGATCTCTCCGCCTCCTCGCAAGCCTGCCTGACGAGGCCATCCCTGAGGAAGCCTTGCATCGTCCGCCCCGCGAGGCTTGGCCCCTCGCGAGGGTCTTGAGTCTTGTGCTGATGAAGACGAGCCATACTAGGCCACCACTTGAGTCATGCCGCCGGCCGCAGGCAGGCAAGTCTGGGGACCCCCATTCCCAGAATTCCAATAGTAGCCCCTGGGCCCAAGGCACGCTCGGACTTGGCTTAGCGGAGAAGCGAAGGGGCAAGTGCGGAGCGCCGCGGGCCCCATCAGCCTGCGGCCTTGGGCGCCGCGTGGAGGTTGATTGGACGTGGGCGTCTCTGCTTCCCCACGCTACCTCGGCAACTGCCCGACTTGACAAGTCCCTGCATGCAAAAAGGGTCATGATTACCTGAGATCGTGGTGGCCGACGGTTGGCCTCCTCCGGACTATAAGTACGGGCGAGCGATAGCCCCCATTGTCCATCCCTTCCTGCTACTCTCTTTCTTCTTCTTCCTCACCCTTGCTCCACCTTACGCCAATGGTGCCAATCCGCCGGTTATCTGCAGAAGAGAAGGGAAAGGCCCCCGAGAGGGTCCTGACCCGCTTCCGCCGAAGAAGCGGCCTATCCCCGGCCGCTGCGACGTGGTCACTTGGCCGGGGTTGTCGTGGCCCTGGTACGAGCGGCCTCCGCCTGGGTTTCTGCCACCCTTGTATGCCCTAATAGAGGGCATTGGAGAGGAAGCCGTCGAGTGACATCACCGATGCCGCAGGTGACACCGACAAGTCACGACAGTACGCGTCGTCACCCCTGGAGTCTAGTCTGAGAGCTCTTCTCGTGAGCTCGTGCTTCACGTCGCCATGCCTCCTCGATCTTCGATTCGCCATCCTCCCTCCTTCGCCTTTGATATGCCGCCGAGTGGGTCTCTGGAGGTTTGGCTGCAGCACACTGACTGCAGCACCCTTGCGACCGGGGCGGAGGTTGCGGTCGTTGCTCCAGGCAAGGTCTTCATGACCCGGGGCTGGGGCGAGATCGCCCGAGTCTGCCAGACAAGTGGTGCCCTCGTAATTCATCTTGAATATGACGGTGCCTCCTTGATCCTCTTCAAGGTCTTCGATGCGGAAGGGCGCCGACTGGAGTGCTGCCCCGAGAAAGGCGGCCGGGGTACCGGTGTGGCGAGGGCCAGGCCGGCCAATCGCATCCCCAGCATCTTCTCAGGCAGCAGCGGAGGAGCCAGAGGGTCCAGGGACTTTGCCGAGCTTCACGCGACTCCGGAGACAAGCGACGACACCTACGAGCCCCCAAGCTCGCGTCGCGCCCGGAGCAGGACAACTGCGTCAGGCCATCGGCGCTGCTGATCTGGATGAGGTTGGCGCCGGCGCCTGATGACCCACTGTTGATGATGTCGTCTCCTGTAGAGGCGCGCATAGCTAACGCTCCTTAGCACCTTTTGTTCCTTGCGAGGAATCGAAATGACACCCCATGGGGGTATGTAAGGCGCCTACTATGTCTTTTGTGAATTATTCATCCTTATCATGAATCGATGCGAGAGGCGTGTTCTGCCCTGGCTCAGCTCCCCCTTTCTTTCCTCACGTGAGCTTGGTGCTCTATGCCGACAGGTCCCGGTCCCCAGGCAGGCTTCAGTCGTCGCTGGTATGCCAAGTCGCGATGCCGTGGTCAAGGACAGGAGGTGGGCGGCGCAAGGTCCAGTAAGAGCCCCTGAGTCGTGATGCTTAGGAGGTCCCCTTTAGTGCTCAAGCAGCCTCCGCTGGGCGAGAAAGGCAGGCAACATTGTCGTGACAGAGCTGCAATAGGTGAGGGTTTAGCGTTGAGTCGATTTAGCTTTTGCGTGACTTATCTCGTAGGTTTGGAGTAGTTCTCCGGCGAGGTGCCAAGCCTGCATGCCGGCAGCTGGGGTGTTGCTGGGTCAGGCCGCCGTGAGCCTCTCCCCTCTTCCCTACACTTCTACGTCCTCAGGTCCCTGCCCTCGAGCGAGCTCAGCCGCCGCTGGTATTACAGGCCGCGATGCCGTGGGTCAAGGCCAGGGGGTCAGGGCTGGAGAGCCAGTAGGAGCCCATGAGTGGTGATGCTCAGGCGCCCCCCTTTTAATGTGCGAGCGTATTGTGTAGGAGAGGGGGAGAGAGAGCTCGCGACACCCCCGGCGCTACTCCTGAAGCAGATCCTGCACACCAATCATGAGGGAAAACAAGGTCTGCCGTTACGGTTGCCAGCCAGCCATTGGTTGCTCCGAGGGAGTGATTGGGGCACTGAGGGCCTGGTGAGGTAGTGCTATGCGGGGCTGCCGCGGCCAGAGCTCGGCCACTCAGACTTGTCGGTGTTGCAGGGACGGACCCATGCGCACGCGCCATGCCGGAGCGAGCGGCTCCAAAGGTAGGTGTCAATCGAGCAGGCGATTATCTCAAGCAGGCCAATCATGAAGGAGCAAATCCACTTACATAGATGCAAAAAAGCAAAAGCCACTGGGTCAGGCTCGAGCGGCTTGGGGATGATGCAGCCCGAGGGGCGCCCCCAACAAGGTAAGCAGAGAACATAAGCAAAACGGATACATGCCATAGGGACGGACCCAGCGACCTGGGAATGATGCGGCCGTGCCGGCGCTCCCAGCTGAAGCGAAAACTGAAAAGAGATCACCTGATACTTTTGCAGATCCAGGGTCGGAGTAGCTGACGATGCAGGGTGAAGGAGCTGATCCTCACGAGCCCTCGGGACTCCGAGCCTCGGGAGGCTCGGGCGGCCCGACGAGGTCCATCTCCATCTCCTCCATGAGCGCGTGATGCTGAGCTTCCAGAGTGCTCCTCATCAGGCGCTGGTGGCCTGCAGCCGTGTTCGACAAGCTGAAAGGCATGGGAATGTAGCTGTGCGGCAGGCCCAAGCAACGCCCCACGCGTGAGGGCCAGAAGCACTCCTGAGAAGCGACTCGATTGAGCCCTGGGTAGTCGATGCAGACACGCAGCCCACCATCCTCGCCTGGATGGGGAGCTACGCTGGGCAGACGGCGGTTGCCGCACATGACTCTTGATCCCTCCAAATCCTGAGCGGCCTTGGTGATGAACTCCTGAGGGTTGGGTCCTTCTTTCCTTACGCCTTCCTGAGGGAAGCATGTCGTGAAGCACACCTCCAAGTGGTGCCCAAGCGACTCCCTCATGACCTTGGCAAGGTCGGTGGCTCCCCAGGAGAGAGCCCCCGAGCCCTGCTTGAAGAGGGCGCTGGGCGCGCCTTCCTATGCGATGGAGGGTGCCGCCCCTTTGGCGGGCGCATGTCCAGATGCGGCGCCTCCGGGGGTGCGTGTCTCCTGAGGCCTTGAACCAGGTGATGTCTTCTTCTTCTTGGGAGCTGCTCCAGGGAGGTTTCCACTCTTGGTGTCCAGGTCCTCGATCGACGCGGCCTGGAAGGTGCGCTCGAGGGAGCACACCACATCTTTCTCTTCATAGGGGACCGTGATGACCCCACCGCTTCCTGGCATCTTGAGGACGTTGTAGCCATGGTGAGTTACTGCCATGAACTTGGCCAGGGCTGGGTAGCCGAGGATGGCATTGTATGGCAGGTGAATGTGAGTGACATCAAAGTCAATGAGCTCGGTGCGGTAGTTGTTGCGTTGTCCAAAGGTGACAGGGAGACAAACCTGCCCTATCGGGACAGTGGAACCATCAGTGACTCCTGAGAAAGGCTTGGTTGGCTGAAGCTGATCATATGGCACTTGGAGATTGTTGAACGTCTCGACGGACAGAATGTTGAGTCCTGCTCCGCCATCGATGAGGGTCCTAGTGACTTGCACATTGCTGATGACTAGGGAACAAAGCATTGGGAGGACACCGGCCGTTGCCGCACACTTGAGCTGATCCGGTGAGCTGAACATGATAGCGCACGCAGACCACCTGAGAGGGCGCGTGGCCTCGAGCTTGGGGAGGACTGCATTCACCTCGCGAGCAAACTGCTTGAAGATGCGCTGGGAGGTTGGGGCCTGGGCACCGCCCAGGATGCAAGCGATCGCACGTGGCTCCTGGAAGCCCCCAACCCCCTCATCCTAATGATGGTCTTCATTCCTCCTTGGTGGTGGTGGTAGAGGAGGAAGGCCTGCGTTGCCCTGCGGGTGGTCCTCGCGAGGCTGATCTCTCCAAGCTCCCTCGCGAGGCTGGTCCTGCCGGCGGTCCTCGCGAGGTCGGTCATGCCACCCTTGGCGAGGGCCACGGTCGTCCAATCGTCCTCCGCCTCTTGCTCCGCCTCAGCCGTAGCCCCGATCGTTGCACTCGGGGCGTCGTCCGACGTGGCCTTCTCGTACGGCCCTGAGCTCTTGGCATTCGTTGGTGTTGTGGGTGTGGAGATCGTTGTACACACAGTACCGGCTGCCCTTGGACAACTCTGGCTAGTCCCTGCCGCGCTTGGTGTCCGGCTCTGCTGTGAGCACAACTACTCCCTTGCGCTTCACATCTTTGGCCTTGGCTTTCTTCTCTTCTGGGTGTGCTGCTGGGAGCTCGAGAAGGGAGAGGCGTCCCTCCTCAGCCCTTGCGCACTTGGTTGCCAGGTTGAACAACTCCAGTGACGTACACAGATCTTCATGGATTGCCAGCTCCTCCTTCATCTTGACGTCGCGAACACCATCAGAGAACGCAGAGATAATGTCCTCCTCAGTCACCCTGGGAATCTTGAGGCGAGCGTTGTTGAAGCGATGAATGTACTTTTGCAAGGTCTCTCCGGGCTGCTGCTTGATGCAGCGCAGGTCACCCACGGCCGATGGACGGTCGCGAGTGCCTTGGAAGTTGGCGATGAAGCGGGTGCGCATCTCGTCCCAGGAGGAGATCGTGCCTGGAGCCAGGTTCAGGAGCCAGATGCGGGCACCGTCCTTGAGCGCCATGGGAAACCAGTTCGCCATGACCTTTTCGTCCCTGTTGGCGGCTTCGATGCCCAGCTCGTAGAGCTATAGGAACTCCACAGGATCTGTAGTGCCGTCGTAGTGAGGAGGCAGGTCAGGCTTGAACTTGCTTGGCCAGGCGACACTACGTAGCTCGGGGGTGAAGGCGCGGCAGCCTGCGGTGGCCACCGGAGCCATCTACTGAAGCTGGGCTTGCTCCTGGGGATTCCCGCGGACCGCTGCCTGGAGCAGTGCGGGGTCTTGACGTGGTGGCGCAGGGATGCGTTCATGGCACGCCGGTGTCGGGAGCACGCGAGCACCTTCTTGGGGACGAGGGATTTCTTGGCAGCTTCTTTATTGTCGCGCGGGCGCCAAACACGGTGGATCTCGTCCTAGGGCCACGCGCCTTGGAGCTAGGGCGCCTTCTTGGGCAGGAGGTGGTGGAGGCACCTCCTGGTCTGCGCCTCCTGCGCAGGATGGAGGGCGAGGCAGCGAGAGGGACGGCATAGGAGAGCCCCCTGCAGCGCTGACAAGCTCGGTGATGCGAGCGAGCCAGTCCTCATAGGGGTCGTTGACGGGACGGTGGTGCAGGAGCTCACGCACCAGGAGCAACATGGCGTGCGCGTCCATGGGGGCGCGACGGGCGTGGGACGACGAACCGGCTGGAGTCAGCGACGGGGTGGCGGTGCGGCCTTCCCGCCGCACCGAAGGATGCGGAGATGAGGCCTGCTACTCGTTCCCCGCCGGGCCGGTGGCGGCGTTGGTGGCAGGCGACGGGGAACGACGGGGGCACCCGCCGACGGGCGCCGTCTGGGCGACGCGGGCGGCGAGAGCAGCCCGATGCTTCGCGCAAGCCCGGCGAGCGTCAGCCATGGACTCGACGGAAGATCGAATGCGAACGGCGGAAGAAATATTCCGGCACACCCTACCTGGCGTGCCAAATGTCGGATGTTGGGTTCCGGCAGACCCTTGAGGTTCGAACTCTGGGGTGCGCATGAAGATATCTCCCCTATCTATCCACGTCTGATCATCTCGTGAGATCTAAGCTGGAAACGATGAACAACACAAGGGACACGAGATTTATACTGGTTCAGGCCACCATTGTGGTGTAATACCCTACACCAGTGTGTGGTGTGGTGGATTGCCTCAGGGGCTGATGATGAACAATACAGGGGGAGAACGGCCTCGCGAGAGGTGTTCTTGAGCTGGTGCGATGAACTGCTTGGGTGAGTTCGATCGCCTCTCTCCCTCTCTCTAGTCTTCCCAAAATCTGGATCTGCCTACTCTGTGGTGGCTAGCTCTATTTATAGAGGCCCTGTGCCTCTTCCCAAATATTATGCGGGAAGGGCGCCAACAACTGCCATTTTGAAGGGGAACATCTAGTACAAGTTATCCTAACTAAAGTTAGTCTTCGGCTGCCAAAAGCACTAGTGATGATGCCGTCTTGGGCTCCACGGTGACCTCCATCCTGCCGCTCTGCTGGTCTTGGTCTCGTTGCACTGAAATGGCAACCTTTGTCTGATGCCTCGGTACTCCACGTCTGTGCTTGCCCCTTTGCACCAAAGAGGAAACAACGACGCTGCGCAGGCCGGTGCCCGCCTGGTCTCGGTCATCATGGCTTGCATCATGAGCACCTCACGAGGTACACTCCCTTGATCTCTCCACCTCCTCGCGAGCCTTCCTGGCGAGGCCATCCCCGAGGAAGCCTTGTGTAGTCCGCCCCGCGAGGCTTGGCCACTCGCGAGGGTCTTGAGTCTTGTGCTGATGAAGATAGGTCGTACTGGGCCACCACTTGAGCCACGCCGCAGGCCGCAGGCAGGCAAGTCTGGGGACCCCCGTTCCCAAAACACCGATAGAAAAGAGGCTACAGTTATCCCCTATACTTGTGGGTTATCAGTTAGTCATGAGCTAGAAACTAACTCTAACCAAGCTAAGTTGAGTATCCAAACAGGGATGTCTTGTTGTTCTTGTTGCTTCTGCTCTTCTACGTGTATCTAGACATCATCAAAACATTAAGGTAACACTCTTCCTTGTTGCTATGTAGCCTAGGATTGCATATGTAGACATTAAGTACAGTGCAATGTTTCTATGTAGCCTCACATATATTACATATGTCCCTAGTTAACCTAACGATAAATGGGTTGCAGATATATTCAGTTAAAAGTCTGATTCACCGGTTAGTCCCTTATCAGCCCCCGGCCTATATGGTACCAGCTACAGATATCCTGAACAATGAGCATATATAAGCCATGGGATGAAAGTAACCTCGATGGAAAACAGCAGTCGTTCCCAAATTTGTCCTGTGTAGGGACATCGTGAAGCATGTAAAACATCAACCAAAATTATCCATGTCAGACAAAATAATCTCCAAAAGATAGCTTCAATTTGCAGGTTTAAGCACGCTAGTAAAGCAAAACAAGTGAAAAGGTGTCTTAACTGCAACAAGCCTAACATTTAACAACAAGCAAACATAGTCATTCAAACTGGTATTGTGCCGGTCTAAGTACACTGGTTATTGTTAAATAAAAATGGAAAGGTGTGCTTAACGACAAGATGCGGCAACCAAATGTATTCATTCATGCCCTATTTGTTTCAGCTTCACTTGGATTTTAATTACCTATGGATTCGCTTCATTGGCGAAGCTGTTTCTGCGAATCAGCATCACCACCGAAGTACACTTTGAGGTGCGTCAGGAAATTGCACTAAAAATGACCCAAATCCAGATACAGCTTCACTGGCAAAGCTGATTCTAAATAGTTGTTTGTTTCGGATTCCAGATTCGGCTTCACTGGAAAAGTTGAATCTAGTCCCAGAATCCAAAACAAACAGGGCCATAGTGGTATTGTTGAAACTGGTACTGATGAAATTGAACCGCACAGTTCATACTTGCACATATAGAACATCACGTTGTGAATAACTAGAATAAACAAGGCATACTACGAACAACCAAAGATCACGTTTGAAACTGGACATATGCTAACTACAAACAACAGAACAATCAAAATACTTTAAAAGAGGCATATGCTAGCTATAACAGGCTTAACAGCAAGCAAATATATGCATTCCTATCGGTATGTTTAAAGCTGGATTGATGAAATGTACTTATAATAAATAATTGCACATACAGAGCATCGCATTGTGAACAACTTAAATAAACAAGGCATACTGCAAACAACCCGATATAGCAATTAAAACAGGACATATCCTCACTACACTACAAAAGGGACTCGTCAAAACAAATCATGGGTTCCCCCCTGTGAAGAGGCACGGCAAAACAAATCATGGGTTTCCTCACTTCTCACAGATGGGCTCGTTCCCGTGGGAAGAGCACGAACCCTGGATGCGCTCCATGTTGTCGCAGATGGGCTCCTTCCCCTTGGAAGAGCACAGCTGTATGGTGCCCTTCCTGATGTCACAGACGGGCTCATTCCCCTTGGAAGAGTAGATAGGTTCTTTCCCCTTGGACGAGGCGGAGAGGGTGCCCTCCTCGTGGTCGTCGTCGATGAGGTCTGACTTGGAAACTGTGGATCCCAAGCCAGCATCGCAGAACGTGTCCTTCAGAAATGACAAAAGGGGCTCAATGGCGATGTAGGATGGCAAGTTGTTCATAGCAAGCTAGTGGAGATCAGCGGCGGGGCCATGCATGAGATCGACGGCGGATGAACCCGAGGGGTTAGGGGTGGGCCACTTAACATGTGACATAGCCCGACTCAGATTGTCGCTGTCCATGACCTCGATGTCATAGCCAGTGGAAGAGACATGCCCGCATACTCTAGCCCGCTGCTTGAGTTCTTGCTGCCAGTAATGGTCGTCAGCTTCCTTGGCGACGTCGGGTGAAAAGACCGTGATACACCACTTTTGGGCCAGTCGCTCCTCGAGCTCAACGGGACGTGTAGTCGGGCTTAGGCTGCGACACTCTGGGTGGGGGATGGGGATGGGGATGGGAATATGGGGGAAAAGGGGCGTTGGGTAGGCATCATCTTAGAAACTCAGGGCGGCCTTGGTTTGGAGATCGGTGGGTAAGCTGAACGGGCAAACCGGCAGATGTTGGCAATGGAGGTCTCGCGGCAGTGGCGATGACGGCAACGGCGATGACGAGGACCTTGCTAGTGTTTCGAGCAAGAGAGAGTGTGTGTGTGTGGGCGCGCGCCCGAGGAGGTTTTGGGGTGTTTGTGTGTGTGTGGAGGGGGGTGCATTTGAGGAAATGATGCGGGTACTGAAAATTTTATAATGCGGGAGTCAACCGCGGGAGTGAAATGCCGGGGCTAATGAAATTTTTGATGATGGTGCATCGCACACGGTTCGGAGATAACAACCATGTGTTATGAAACAGAAAAACCGTCGAGGCGGGTAGATATTTTCTAGGGGCAGGATTGGGAACAAGAAACATCGCACACGATTCCATAGATAACAATCATGTGTTATGAAACACAAAAACCCTCCTTGAGGCGGGCAGATATTTTTTGCGGATGCAGGTGGGATTGGGAAGAAGAAACATCGCACACGGTCCGGAGATAACAACCGCGTGTTATGAAACAGAAAAACCGTTGAGGCGGGCAGATATTTTTGAGAGGGGGAGCCTCGTGGAGCCCAATGTACTGTGCGGATGTGTGGTTAGTTTGAGTGAGCCGTGACTGTTGCGTCATCCGACTTGTCTAATGTCCATAAATTTGGCAAAAAATGACGCGGGAGAGGGTCAGAACACGAACACACTTGCATGTGGACCAAATTTATATGTATGAAAAGGGTGGTTTGATTTTCAAATACCAAATGCAACTTCGATGTCGCACCTGTCTCACAATCCTAAGCTATGAATGCATGCCCCTCCCAACCGAGGCTCACCTAGCAAAGTGCAAAGTAGCTAGCAGCCCCCCTCCCTCCTGTCGGCACGAAGGGAATCCTAAGCTATGAATGGATGCCCCCCCCCCCACTGTGGTTGACCTAGCAAACTGTGAAGTAGCTAGCAGCCCCCCCTTTTGTC
>NC_041391.1:589338663-589343886 GCF_002162155.2 Triticum dicoccoides | reverse complement strand
CAAAGTGCGAAGTAGCTAGTAGCCCCTCCTCGTGTCGGCACAAAGGTAATCCTAAGCTATGATGCCCCCCAACCGAGGTTCACCTAGCAAAGTGCAAAGTAGCAGCCCCCCACACACACAGTTTTAAGTCGGCAGGCCAGAGAGGCATCTCACCAAGATTGATCGTAAAACGGACCAAAAATAATCCACCTTGGTCGTACAAACTCTCTCCTATTGCCGGTCAAAGTGATGATGGCCGTTCATGCGACCCCAGATAGGCTAGCTTGCCAATAATCATGCAAGTAGCTAGTCCCCAATGACAAAACCACTGCATGCGTGTGGCCCAAACATATGTATGTAACTGGTGTGTTTTTAGTACACAATGGGACAACTTTGATGTGGCATGATTTCGAACTAGAAATCCCCACACCGAGGGAGGGTTAGGTTGATGATGCATATGTATGTTACGGAACACTTCAAGCCGACGACGGGGATTCATGCATGCATGCATGCATAGTATATGCGCTCAAACTTTATTTAGGTCCGAATCTCACCATGACCTATGCTAGGATAACACAAACCAAATGAAGATTCCTCCATGGTAACCTATCTTGTTGTCGGTCAAGGTGATCATGGATGTCCATGCGGGCCCACAAATATATAGGCTTGTCCCCGATAACCACGCGAGGGAGTGTACCATTCGAACACAACCAATACATGCATATATATGGAGGTGATGCATGCATGCATGTTTGAATACCATTTCACAACATTGATGTGGTGCGTGCATCGAAAATTGTACACTCTCCCCACACAGAGCGAGATCGTTCATGACGTATCATTGTACTAGCCACTTCGACTCGATGGGAGGGATTCATGCGTACACATGCATGCGTGTGTGCTCATATATATATGTGTGTGTGTGTATATATATATATATATATATATATATATATATATATATATATATATATATATATATATATATATATATATATATATATACAAACGGTCTATTCTGCTAATATTAGCAGAATAACTATTCTGCACACCACTTCCACACTGCACGCTGAACGCAAGTGTACGTCATTCTTGGAAACAAGTGTGCTGCAGTACTCACACAAGTGAACTTATCGTCGTAAAAAATTGCACGCGTTATTTTTTCGGTACTGTTTTCGCTCTAATTTTTTAACTGTCTACCCGAATGAGGCGTCTAATATACCGTTGAAAAGCTATGGATTAGGCGCAACTTCGACCTGTTGAACACTTTTCGAGATTCCACACGGTTTAAGAGCAGTTTTGAAAATGGTGCGGCCCATGACGAGTGGCAGCGAGCGTTTTTTCGCGATTTCCTCTAAACCGCTCGTCGGAATGAAGCAAACAATATGCCGTTGGATAGATATCGTCGAGGCGCATCTTTTTCATATATAAATTTTTCTCTAATTCCTTACGGTTAAAGAGCAGTTTCAAATTTACTAAATCGCGGAATTCTGTTTTTTTAAAAAATTCAAATTTTCAGTATTGTTTTCACTCCATTTTTTGAACTGTTTGTCGAAACGAGGCATGTGATACACCATTGGAAAGCTACGAACGAGCCGCAACTTTCATATGTTGAAATATTTTTGAAATTCTTTACGGTTTTAAGTTAATTTTGGAAATCATGCGACGGACGACGAGTGGCAGCAGCCGTTTTTGGTGAAATTTTTGCAAACTGCTGGTCGGAATGATTCAAACGATACACCGTTGGAAAGATATCAACGATGAGAAACTTTTTCATGTAGAACACACTCTCTAATTCCTTACGGTTTAAGAGCAGTTTAAAATTAGCGAAAAGCGGACACTTTGTTTTTTCGCGACACCAAAATCGTCGTCGGACAGAAGAACGCACTACTTCAAACTGAAAACCGCACTGCAACAGACAGTAAGGTGAACTTCATGATTTCTTTTTATCAGACGTAAACTTTCTGGCACAAGTTTTTGTTGTCTTTTTTTCAACTTTTTTTTGAACGAGTAGTCCGCAACACTCCCGAAAGTGAACCTCATGAGTTTTTGTTGTCTTTTTTCATACTTGCTAATTTTTACCAAGTGAACTACTTAATTGTTTTGTTTGTTTCTTAATATATATTTTGTGTAAATTCATATGCACTACATGGTCAATGTTAGTGAGCTGCATGAATGGGACGAGTGGACTGTATTTAAAATTACATTTTGCATATGTCCCACCAACATTCTTTGAATTTTTTTAACAAACAAGCCAACCGCACAAAACAAAAACAAGGTACTACATGACAGAGCTAACCAGACTACACGCGCACATTTTGTTTTGCGCCTTCGTCGATGCTCATAGACACACATACATCAATTCGTTGTTTTACAGCCACACACATACACCAGCAGAACTGAATTTGAGTTGCATGGCATGGTCGACGAACTGCAGGGGAAGAGATGGCAATTGCTGGACTGCACGTGCATGAGCTCCGAACCACATGGTGAGCGTCTCTGAGCTGCACGGCCATGGTCGACCGACCAGAGGGGAAGAGATGACGCTCGTCGGACTGCACGCGCATGAGCCCTGAACCGCATGGCGAGCATCTCCGAGCTGCACAACCACAACACCCGCATGCAGAGGATCTTGGTGCAGTAGCAACCAAGAAGAGATCAAGGTGTGAGGGATTCATACCATACAACACAGTAGCAGCCTCCATCCCGTCACCATCAGTCGGCCACCACCATCACTCGGCCTACTGTTACATAAAAAGTAACCATTTAGCCTACTAAATCCAAGAGGAGGGGATGAGATACTTGAAATCGAACAGGGGATAGACCTCCATCGATGACCTTCCATGGGGGAAGACCTCAACGTCACGCTGCTGCTGCTTGTTGAGGAGCGGAAGAGCTCAAGCCTTGCATGGCACTGCCCCTTCATAAAGGTACTCTCCCCATGGACCTTACTAAGCAAAGGGAGCTCCATGGCGTCGCAGGAAGCTGCTTTTGCACTTGGTGGACTGCACGGTGCCAGGGGTGCGTGGTGGGCGTGCTGCGTGCACCCACACAGTGGACTACGCGGTGCTGCACACGGCGCACCAGTGGCTTGACGGGGCAGACCACAGGGTGTGCGGCGAGGGATGTAGGGGGGACGACCGTCGGGGGTGTAGGATGGGTGCCATGATCCAGGCGCCTGATGTGGGGGTAGAAACTCGTCGTGGCGAGAAGATCTCCACGAATCCGGTGGTGGTTTGTCGGATCCGGCGAGGATTTTCACGGCGTGGCTAAAGTGCCATGGAGATGCACCTACTGCACTACATGCGTATAGAACCGCAAACTGCAGCGGTGCTAGAAGCGAGCTGCAACCTGCAAACGGGGTCCGCCGAATAGCACGAAGGTGCGGTGCTCCTGTCCTAGGTGGAGGAAGGGGATCCTTGATCCTGCTGTGAGCTGCATCCTGCGTGCACAGCCAGATTTAGGGGATGGAAATGATTGGAAGAGGCAAGGTCGGGAGCATCTCATCCGCGAAGGCCTCACCGGAGCCCTTCTCTGTTTTCAAAGCAAACTGCACACGAAAAGAAATTGAGGGAAGCATAGGTGCTGCTCTGCAGCACATGAACAAAAAATCAATTTCAAAGACAAAGAACAAACAAAAAACTTGCCAGGCTGCCGAACCGCACCGAGCACTACCATCGAGCCACATCGCCACAACGATGCGTACTTCATCACGACACCCCCACGGAATGAACTGTACAGAATGCTGCAGCAGCAATGCGTGGCAGAATCTGGTGTCGGCCATGCCCGAGGTGCTCATGCCTAGATGCCCCCCCCCCCCCGGAGCATGGACTGCACCAGGAAGGCAGGTCGACCAAGATGCGAAGATCCACTAGAAGAGACATCCAGCGGCGGCGCAGCAAGCCCCCAGGCAGGGATGCATTGGGGGAGGCCACCTCCGCCTCCATCGGGTGGCGCCTGGTGCTCTTCAACCCGCGCCGAAGTTGAAGAGGGATCGGGGAGGGCATGTGGTGCGCGTTGGCTTTCCATCTCGCCGAATCAAGGGCGGCTCGTGGTAGGGCGTCGCAGGTGGGGGCGGGGGATGAGAAGAGGATGGGAGGTAGGATGTGGCTGGACAGATCCGAAGGAAGGGAGCTCGCCGCAGGAGGGCGGCGCCGGAGCGAGAGCTGGAGGCGGCGGATCTCGGATAGCCGGATCAGGAGGTGGGGGTGCTCGGGGCGGGGCGTCGGGTAGGGTAGCGACGTGTTGGGTAGGGCGGCCGGCTGTTGGGCTCCTCCGGTGGGGCGCCGGCGCGCGGAAGAAGGTGGTAGGAGGAGGCGGTGGCTGGGGAGGAAGAAGGTTGGATGTGGGCACGGGATGCGGGAGCGGGAGGGAAGCTCTGCGGGTCGGACGAGGTTGGTGGGTTGCGAGGAGGGGGGAGTGGGTTTGTGCGCAGTTCATTTTGTGTTAGAGCTTGTGGGTGCGACAGGTGTTAGCAGAATAAGGGATTTGGTGTGCAGAATAAGACTCTTAAGGGTGTTATTAGAATAGACCCACCCTATATATATATATATATATACACCATATTTACAAGCAAAAAAATAACCCCCCCTAAGTCAAATTAATCACTGTCGTTGTCAGGCAAAAGATAATGATGGACCAAGCGGGCCCACAAATCGAAAGCATCGATATCGCTGATAACCGCTTACGTGGGTGTGAGAGGACAACCACCATTACTTTCCAAGTGGGACAAACATATGTTGAATATAATACCTAAAATGCACAACTTTGATGTGCCACACATGCCTCAAAAACCGTAAACCATGCACCAACATAGAGCGAGGTTCATGAAGCGTACTACATATGATGGTCCCCTTCCCCCTCTTCGACGCATACTATATGCTCCTACCATAATACAACCCAAAAAGAATCCTCATCGATGGTGAAATTAATTAACCTCTCTCGATGTA
Organism: Triticum dicoccoides; assembly: GCF_002162155.2. NCBI lineage: Eukaryota > Viridiplantae > Streptophyta > Magnoliopsida > Poales > Poaceae > Triticum > Triticum dicoccoides. Next base: position 589,338,958 of record NC_041391.1, on the reverse strand, counting down.
GGTCAAAGTGATTCACATCCATCGATGATGGCCTCGTGCGCCCACAGATGAAAGCGTCACACGTGAGTGTCCTAGCTAGGATAACCACTACCTACATGCATGTGGCACAAAGAGGTGTTGTGTGATGTTTGAATAGCCATTTTCACAATTTTGATGTGGCACATGTCTCGGAAATCAAAAAGTCCCGACACTGAGTAAGATGTACTTGTTCACGGACGCGTACGTATATATATATATATATATATATATATATATATATATATATATATATATATATATATATATATATATATAT
>NC_041391.1:589308509-589338356 GCF_002162155.2 Triticum dicoccoides | reverse complement strand
CTCCTCACCCACCTCCTCACCCACCAAAATCTGCCGCCGCACCACCACCTTCCCCCGCGCCGCTGAGCAGCCACGTTCCACCGCGCCGCCCACCTGCCTCCCCGCGCCATCGTGGTGGGCCGCCACCCTCGCCCACGCGCGCCGCATCACCGCCCTCCCGTGCGGCCACCACCACACACCTACCCCTCACCGCCGTGAAGCCCCTCCCCCGCGGCCACCACCGCACCCCTCCTGGCACCAGATCCAATGGGATTCGCACTGCCTGCGCTCCTCTCGGTGGACAGCGGCGGAGGGCGGCGGCTCCTGGACAGCAACGACGATGGCGACCTCCACTAGTCCCCGGCTCCAACTTCCCCGTCCATGTTGCTTCATCTCGATGGGCGCGCTGCACGCCTCTGATGTGGCCTCCCCCTGATGCACCCTCTCCTGCCTCCCGGCGCCTCCCGGCCAGATCCATCCTTGTCCCAGCCGGATCCGCCTTGCCCCTCGGTGGACACAGCAGGCCACACGCATTCTTCCCCCTTCCATTATCTCAACCCCGGCGCCACCATCGGAGAACCGGCTCCTCTCCCTACTTTATGCTCGGCCGTAAGGAGGGCAATAGTAGCCAGGATCGAGCTCCTCCTCCCTCGACGCGGGGCCGCGTCCTGACGAGCGCCCTTTCCTGAGGGTGCACGCGCAGGGCCACCTCCCTGGTCCTCCTCATTGTCCTCTCAGGCGGCGGCGGCATGGCGGAGCCCTACAGTGGTCGGCTCCAGTAATTTTTTTTGTTCTTTCAACAGCAGCTCACTTCGTCCACACCACTGGCGAAAAAGTGCACTCCCCCTGTTTCCTCCTCTCCTGGGATGAGCAGAGCAATGGCGTCACCGGAGCAGTCCACATGCAGTGCACTTCCGTGCTGTAGGGTGAGCATCGTCAGGAGTCGTCGGTGGTGACAACTCCACCAACGAGTCGATTTTTACAGGTCACTTTTTGTTTTCATGCATCTTTTGACATACAGCTCGTGGGTGCAAAGGCTTTCTGGATGTATTTCTTTGTACAAGATCTGTTAAAAATTGTTGCTCAATCTGTTTAATGAAAATGCCTAATTGTTTGTGGTAAAAACTCTGGTTCACTTTTTTGTGTTGGAGAGATCTCCAAGTTGCTCGTTGAAATTTACTTTTTCAGGTTTTGCATGGGCACAAAATTGCAGTTCTCCCATTCAGATTTTTTTTGGGCGTTCAGATATGCAGTGCAGTGCGTGTGAGATACAAAAAATGCTTTCATATTATTCGACTTGTGTGTGACGCGAGCTGACTATGCATATTTTTTATAGAAATAAAACTCCTCTGTGGTCACGGCGTGCTGTTCCCAATGGATGTTGGTGAAGTCGTGTTCGTGTGTCTGTTTCCGTCCTGTGTGTATAATATATTTTTCTCTTTTTTCATGTGTATGTTTGCTTGTGCAACTTATATTAAAAATGTGTGTTTTCAGTGTTATTGCATCATTCATGCAGTGCACTTATGTCCCCCATGTAGTGCGCTAGACCATGGCCATGTAGTTTGTCAGCCCATGCTCACATTTTAATTTGTTATTAAATTTGTTGAGAAAAACAAAGCACTTCGTTTAAAAAAAGGTTGGATAGAAGGCCATTGCAGTTCACTATTCTTGTGTCCCCGTGAAAGTTTATTATAAAGAAATTGGTGGTTCACTAAATATATTAATGCAGTGCATTTGCCTCATCTTTGCAGGGAGACAAAATGAGGAGACAAAAATGTTAGGGAGATGACAAAGAACTAATGCGTTTCACTTTCAGTGGTGTAGCGGTTCACTAACGTCCAATGTGAAGTGTAAAAAATGTTAGGAGGACAAAAAAAACTCATGCGGTTCACTTGCGGTGGTGTCGCGATGCACTTACTCCCAATAAGAAATACAGAAAAATGATATGGAAACGACACAAAAAAAGTAATGCAGTGCACTACTCGACAGTGTGGCGTTTCACTTATGCCCGACGTGCAGTGTGGTTCATTTTCTCGTCTCAGAAAAATTTATGCCCGACAAGAGAAATCATGACGTTCACTTAACCGTTTGATGCAGTGCGATTTTTAGTTAAAAGTTGTGCGGGTTTTTTTCTTGTATTCAAAAATTTACGTCCCACAAAAAGAAATCATGCAGTCCGCTAATCCGTCTCATGCAGTGCGGTTTCAGTCTGAAAGCAGTGCAGTTTCTTCCTCGTCTTCAAAAATTTACGTCCCACAAAAAGGAAACCATGCAGTTCTCTTACCCGTTTGATGCAGTGCGTTTTGTCATCCGATGCAGTGCGGTGTTCAGTCGGATGAAGTACCCACGTCGATTTGGGTGTCGCGAAAAACAGTGTCCGCATTTCGGTAAATTCGAAATTCCTCTTAAACCGTAAAGAATTAGAGAGTGTGTTCTACATGAAAGAGTTGCATATCATCGATATCTTTCCAACGGCGTATTGTTTGAACCATTCCGATCAGCGGTTTGCAAAAGTTTCGCCAAAAACGGATGCTGTCACTCGTCGTCCACCGCACTATTTTCAAAATTAACTTAAAACCATAAGGAATTTCAAAAATATTTCAACAAATGAAAGTTGCGCCTCATTCGTAACTTTCCAACGGTGTATCACACGCCTTGTTTCGACAAATGGTTCAAAAACTGGAGCGAAAACAGTACCGAAAATTTGAAAACACATTGAAAAACAGAATTCCGCGATTTAGTAAATTTGAAACTGCTCTTAAACCGTAAGGAATTAGAGAAAAATTCATATATGAAAAAGATGCGCCTCGACGATATCTATCCAACGGCGTATGGTTTGCTTCATTCCGACGAGCAGTTTAGAAGAAATCGCGAAAAAACGCTCGCTGCCACTCGTCATGGGCCGCACCATTTTCAAAACTGATCTTAAACCGTGTGGAATCTCGGAAAGTGTTCAACATGTCAAAGTTGCGCCTAATCCATAGCTTTTCAACGGTATATTACACACCTCATTCCGATAAACGGTTAAAAAATTAGAGTGAAAACAGTACCAAAAAAATAACGCGTGCAGTTTTTTCCGACGAGAAGTTCACTCGTGTGAGTACTGCAGCACACTTGGTTCAAAGAATGACGTGCACTTGCGTTCAGCGTGCAGTGCGGAAGTGGTGTGCAGAATAGTTATTCTGCTAATATTAGCAGAATAGACCGTATATATATATATATATATATATATATATATATATATATATATATATATATATATATATATATATATATAGTAACACTATTCTAATCCCAGGATTAGAATAGTTATTTGGATTACAACGCTCCCTATATAGGCGCGATTGTCGGGGAAACTGATCCTCGAACACCTATGGGGCCGGCGGACCGGGCCCCTTTCGGTTCGGCGGGGGGCGGAGATCGCACGAAGAGCAGATCGAGGCGAGGCACACGAGCAGTTTACCCAGCTTGGGAGCTCTCCGGAGAGATAACACTCCTACTGCTGCTTGTCTGGTTGTATTATCTGGTGTTCTTTCTCTCCAAAGCGAGAGTGTGATGTTCTCTGGGCTACGGATGGATCGAAGCAAACTATCTGAGGCTTCGAACCTATGAGCCGAACCCCCCCTACGTTGCGCATGGGCCTCCTTTTATACGCTAAAGGGGTCACCGACAGGTGGCAACGCAGAGGAGGGTAAAAACGTAAAAAGTGAGGTAGTTGATACAGTTGCTTGTACAGTGCACCCTACCTAACCCTGACGGCAGGGGACAAGGGCATTAAATGCCCGTCTGAGTCGCCCAAACAGTGCAGAAAAGGACCGTTAGGGGCGCCACCGTTCGCCACGATGGCGATCTTGTCAGCTTCGCATGCCACTACGCACCGCTGGCTGCACAGCCTCCCGCCATGCACGCACGGAGAGGCCCCCAGAGCGACACGTTGGTGGATGCGCTGGAGCATGGGCGCAGAGTAGCCGCCTGCCGCGGCAAGCGCCTTGCCGCTGTGGTTATCTTGTCGGGTCCGGAAGCTTGTCGCTCACCGGGCTTCGAGGTACCTTGGTTTGTCTTCCTGGCAAGCTCCTCTTGCCGGGGCCTTGTCGCCTTGCCGGAGCGCGTGGCGCGTCGCGGCAAGTCCACTGGAGCGTCTTGGTTGGCCTTCCCGGCAAGCTCCTCTTGCCGGGGTCTTGTCTCCTTAGCTTAAATACTTTGTTCTTGGATGGCTCCAAGGGAACCTTGGGGGATCATGGCGATCACCCGGCAAGCCTTTGCCGCGGGGTGCTGCAACTGCCCGTGCACAAGTTCGGGGTACTAGGGTACCCCTAATCTAGTACACCGACAGGAGCCCCCGGGTCTGGGCCAGACACGGTGCCGAGCGCTGTTGGGCCAGCCCAAGACAGGGCACGGGCACACGCGGGCTGGGCCACGCTAAACTTGTTCCGTATCCACCGCACTCTCCCATAACGGCACGCGTTGATTGCGGCATCGTGGGTGGTTGTTTAAGCGGAAGGCCGAAACGTCCCCCTGTCCCTCTTTATAAGCAGAGGAAACAGGGGTTGTTCGTTCCCCCTCGCTTGTTGCTGCTACTCCTTCTTCACAAACTCCGCCGCTCCCCTCTTCTTCTCGAAGCCGAGAGAGCAGCGCTCCGCCCTCCCCACTGCCACCAGCATCACCACACCGTCGACCTTCTCCACCACCTCCGCCATGGCCCCGAAAGGCGACAAGGGAAAAGGCGTGAAGTCGACCGAGGCGCAGCGGCTCGCGGCTCTGCGGAAGGAGCGGGCGGTCTTCCCCCCAGCTCGGAGTGCAGGAGCTGAGGGAGTACTTCTACCTCTTTTGGGCGACGGAGACGCGTGCGCATCCGCGCACGAGGGTACTCCCGGCTGCTGCCTCGGAGTCGGCTCCAAATGGGTACCCGTTCTTCCCGCTATTCTTCTACTGCGGGCTCTGCCCGCCCTTCTTGGAATTCTTTTGCGACATTATGAACACGTATGGCTTCCGCCTCCTTGACTTCACCCCCAATGTTGTCTTGACCATGGCAGTTTTCGCACACTTGTGCGAAAACTTTGTCGGAGTCCACCCTAGTGTAGCCCTTTTCCGCCACTTCTTCATACCTCGGGTAGAGAGAGGAGAGCCGCTTGCCGGAGGGATTGCCTGGGTCTCGAGGATCGGCAAGAAAGAGGCGTACTTGGAGGGTGAGCTTCGCAGAAAGTGGGAGGAGTGGAGAGCGGAGTGGTGTTGGATCGTCGAGGAGGATCCGCAGCCCTTCACCGTCGTGCGCCAAACCCCAATTGTGCGCGGCAATGACTGGAGCAACATGGCCCCGGAAGACGAGAGACTGAAGATCGCCATCACTAGGATTCTTCGCCTCAGGCTTGCCGGGCTCACCATAGGTGCTGTCGGGGCAGATTTCCTCCGCCGCCGCATTGCCCCCCTACAGGAGAGGAGGAGGCCTGCCTGGGAATTTAAGAATTCGGCGGACATCATGACGCTGCGGCCGGGCCTCAACTACAACTTCACTGTCTTGGAGTTGGATGCAATGCTCTTGGAGTTATTCAAAGGCGACCCTCAGCACCCATTCACACTGCCGAGGGGCGAAGTTCCTTTGTTCAATAACTCTTCACTTGACCGGATCCGCGCCATGATGCCGTTGTGCGATTCACACGGCATCGTCCCCACTTGGCAAGAGCCTGCGGACGACGTTGTGCGAGCGTTCTTCGACAGCTTGGAGGAGTTGCCGGTCCGCGCTGATGAGCAGAAGAGCCTCACTCGTGACACCACCGACGAGGAGCCGCAGCTTATCGCTACCAGGGCGGAAGAGGCTGCGGCCGCAGCTGCTGCGGGTGTGTTTGGGTTCACTGTGGAGGAGGCGGGGGCTGCAGAGGCGGCAAACCTTGCCGAACGCGCGGAGTTCATGGGCGAGGAGGAGCCTGCCGGTTCTGAAGCCGAATCGAGCGAGGCCGGCGAGGAGGAGGCTGAGCCTTCAGAGAGCTTGCCGCAGGCGGATCCCTCGGCCCTGCCGAGGAGGCGCCTTCGCAGGGCCGGGGACGCAGCAGGGTGGTAGCCGGCTCCACAGCCACCGAGCCGCGCGACGCGCTCTACCGCGGCAAGCAATGTTGTCGCGGGAGCGCCTCACGAAACAACGGCAACTGGAGCGGGACCTTCCTGGGCCACCTCTGCCGCCCCCGCCAAGCGGGCAAGGGATCTTACTCCTCCACCTCGCTGCACCGGAGGAGGGCCGGACTTTGATCTTTCCGCGCTCAGCTCCGATGAGGAGGAAGAAGAGTGAGTTTCTTTGGTGCTCTTATAATCCTTCAATCTTGCTGTTTATATCTTGTATTTGACTTGCTCCAATCTGGACTCTTTTCTTTTCAGAACACTGGCCCAGAGAGCGGCGAAGAGGGCCAAGGCCGCGGTGATCGTCATCGAGGATGACCCCATCGCGTCGGCAGGAGGTGGATCCGAGACCACCTTGACGGACCCGGCAATCACTCCTCGGAGCAGCCCCCAGCGTAAGTTCATAGTCTATCCTTCTGCTGTCGGGCGCGCTTGAGTGCTTTTTCCTTTGTTGATATCGTGCTTGTTGACTTGTGCAGGAGCAGAGCAGCCTCATCAGGAGCGCCCGGAGGCCGATCCCGAAGCGCCACCTGCTTCGACTGCACCGCCAAGGGAGGAGTCCCCGGCAAGGGAGCGCTCTCCGGCAAGGGGGGACTCTCCGACAAGGGACGGCACTGCTGATCCTGCGGCGACCGAGGCTGTAACTGAAGATCTTGGCGCAGGTAATCCACTTGCTCAAAAACTTTTCCTTGGTTTCTGCTTTTTCTGTTTTTCTTTTCTTGGATTTTCTGATTGATTTTCCTCCCCTCTTGGTTCTTCATACCCATCTTCGGCTGAGCCAATGGAGACAGAGGGCGCTGGCGAGGAAGGTGCCGGTGCTAATGTGACCGCCGGCGAGGAGGCCGCCAGGGCTGCTACTACGGAAGACGGCGAGGGGTCGGGCGATCGCACTGACGACCCTGAGGCCGCAGGAGCGCCGGGCGCTGCACCGACCGCCGAACCCTCTACCGCTTCTGCGGAGCCGGGCTCCGAGGAGCCCCAGCCCGGCGCCTACTTGCAGGCCGGTGACGACATCTTAATCAAGCTACCCTGGGCGTCGAGCTCCAGGGCGCCAGTCGAGGGGGAGACTTTTGACGGGGAGGTGCTCGCCTCTGCTGGGCTGTCATTGGTTCACGCGCCCGATAGCAGCAGTGGCGAGCCTGAGGAGGAGAAGCTACTGCGAAAGCTGCTGTCACTCTACCGCACCCGGCAAGCCAAGCTGGCTTCCCGGGAAGCGCTTGTCGCGAAGGCGGGAGTTGACATGGAGAAGCGTGCGGAAGAGCTCCGGAGCCAAAATCAAGAAGCTCTCCGATCCTTGGCGCAGGAGCGGGAGCGAGTAGACAAGGAGCGCACGGCCTTTCTTCTCGAGAAGGCCGAGGCTGAGGAGGAACAAAGGCTTGCTGCCGAGAAGCAGTCCGCGCGGGAAGGCGAGCTGGTGCAGCGGAAGGCCCACCTCGACAGCTATGAGGAAGAGCTCGCCGAGTGCGAGCGAGCACTTGGCGGGGCGCTCAAGGAGGCAAAGGATGCCGCGGCAACTGCAGAGGCCGCCAAGAGGGAACTAGAGGAGAAGGTGGCGCGGCTGGAGGCCGAAATTGGGAAGAGTGGCGAGGAGATTGCCGCGCTCAAGCGTGAGCGCGAGAAGGATGCCGCCGCCCATGGTGAACTGCAAGGCCTTCTTGCTGAGAGGGGCAAGGAGCTCAGCGCCGCCAAGGATTCCAAAGCAGATCTGGAGCTAAAGCTGGCCACGCTGACGCAGATGCTGGAGGCCGCCAAGGAGCGGCAGAAGACCTTGGCGGAGAAGGTCAAGGCTGACGCGGCGCTGCTGGAAAGCATTGCAGTCACCCAAAACTCCTTCAGAGACACAGTGGAGCACTGGACCGAGGGTCTGGTGAACACTGCCGCCGTCATCAACGTGGAGCTGGCGCAGCTGGGGATGGAGGACTTTGGGTATCCTTCCGATGAGAGCCTTCAACCCAGCGCCAAGCTCAGTCTATTCTTCAAGGGCGTGGCGACGGCACTCCAGCGGCTCCGGGAGCGGATCCCGAAGCAGCTGGCCGACGAGTCACGCAAAATCTGTGCTGGGGTTCTCCAGAAGGTGCTGATGAAGGTGGCCTTCCGCAATCCAGGCCTCAGCTTCACCAACGTCCTCCGATCCTTGCCGCCTGACGCCGATCTGGACGCACTCAAGGCCCTTGTCGCACCCATTGTGGACAAGGTGAGCGAGATCAAGTGAGTCGAGGGCGGGCGCGTAGACTAGGCCGCCCATTTCTTCTTTTCCCTTGTCGCTGCTAGTCATGTCATGAAAACAGTCTGTTAGAGCTACGACAAGTTATCTTTGTAATATAACTTTATTCTGTTATCAATTGCAATGTTATTTCCTCTACTGGATTCCTCCCTTTGTATGTTTTCACCCTACGCTTCCAGGGAACTTGTCGGCGCAGGCGCCCGAGCCGCGAGCGCTGAGTGCGGAACTTCAGCAGCCTGCTGGCGGCGCTGCTTCCGACCAGAAACCTTGTCGTGACTAGATGCAGCACGCTTAAGCTGTTGAGCGGACTCGAAACAAAGTAAGGGCGCAACTAGCCACGAGTTGGTTCCTCCGCGCACAGGTTTTCCATACAAAGCAGGGTCGTTCGAGGAAGATAACTCAAAAGTTTTAAAAAAAAGTGATTGCTCAAACTTTGGCAACTTAGCTTTTCTGTTATTTGCTTCCCGGTAAGGCAGGTCCTTGCTTGAACGACGCCTGGCTCATACCACAATCTTCTCCTTTCCCCCCGGCAAACTTGTGTGCGGGAGAACCTTCTTTTTCTTTAGAAGAAAAAAGAAAGAAGAGAAAATAATAATATGGAGCACTTCTGCTCGTTACTGCTTACCGGATGTAAGTGCTGCACAAAGTGTCAGATAATCACATGCAAGAAAGGAACTAATGCATGAAATGGACAAGCTGTGCGGAGCACATAGGTTTTTACTTATGCACGAGATTTGCGCCCGGCTTTGTACAAAGGATTACATGCAACAGCGGCAAGACTTGTACAAAAGGTGGTTGCCGGAACGGGTTCCGGCAACCGCGCCTTATGGGAAAAACTTACGAAGATGTTCTATGTTCCAGGAGTTGCTCACTTGAATGCCATCTTCGGTCTCAAGGCGGACAGCGCCAGGCCTTGTGACTCGTCTCACCCGATAAGGGCCTTCCCACTTCGGCGTCAACTTGCTGGAATTCTTGGCGGATTGAACGCGCCGAAGAACAAGGTCGCCTTCCTCGAAGCTTCTGGCTTTAACTTTGCGGCTATGATAGCAGCGCAAAGCTTGCTCGTATCGAGCAGCTCGTACAGCAGCCTGAAGACGATCTTCCTCGAGGAGCAGCGCGTCGTCTTGCTGCAGCTACTCTTGCTCAAGATCATCATAAGCGAGCACTCGAGGTGATCCGTATACGAGTTCCGTGGGGAGAACTGCCTCTGCTCCATAGACTAGAGCGAAAGGTGTCTGGCCAGTGGCTCGATTTGGCGTCGTTCTGATCGACCAAAGAACCACCGGCAGCTCCTCGATCCAGTTCCTTCCGCACCTGTGCAGCCTGTCGATAGTTCTGGTCTTGAGCCCGCGCAGCACTTCAGCATTTGCCCTCTCTGCTTGACCGTTGCTTCTCGGATGAGCAACAGAAGCGAAGCAGACCTTGGCGCCAAGGTCTTGGACATACTGCATGAAGGTGCGGCTCGTGAATTGCGTGCCGTTGTCGGTGATGATCCTGTTAGGGATCCCGAAACGACAAACAATTGACCTGAAGAACTTGACTGCTGACTGTGCTGTCACCTTCCTCACTGGCTGCACTTCCGGCCACTTTGTGAACTTGTCGATTGCGACGTACAAGTACTCAAAGCCCCCGACAGCTAGGGGGAAGGGGCCGAGGATATCGAGCCCCCAGACCAAAAATGGCCAGGATAAAGGGATCGTCTGGAGAGCTTGAGCTGGCTGGTGTATCTGTTTGGAGTGGAACTGGCACGCTTCACACTTGGTTACTTGTGCAGTTGCATCCTGGAGGGCTGTTGGCCAAAAGAAGCCTTGCTGGAAAGTTTTGCCGGCAAGTGCTCTTGCGCCTATGTGGTGGCCACATATGCCTCCATGTATCTCTGCCAACAGCTTTTGTCGATCTTCCCGGCGAATACACTTCAATTTCACACCGTTGAGTCTTCTTCTGTACAGTATGCCATCGACAAACTGGTACATACTTGACTGCCGGGCTACTCTTTCCGCTTCTTCTTGCTCTTCGGGAAGTTCTCCTGTCTGAAGGAAACGGACAATCTGCTGTGCCCATGCTGGAGCTTGTGGCTCGACAACAAGGACTAAAGGCACATCTGCTGCTGCGGGAACATCTGCTTCTACGGCAAGGACTTGCAGTCCTGCCGGAGCTTGATGTTCCCCGATAAGCTTGCTGGAGCAAAACTTGTCGGGAGCGTCTGCTTCAACGGAACAAACCATAAGGCTTGTCGGAGCAGACTGCCCCTCAGCATCTGTGGTGTTGATCTTGGGGACTTTCTTGGCGGCGGCTTCGGGGAGCTCTGCCGAAAAGTAGTCACCAGAAACCAACTTCCTCTTTTTGCTTTGTCCAGTTGATGGTGTTACAGATGGTTGAGTCAACTTAAGCACAAAGATCCCTGGTTCCACAGGTAATTTTAGTGCGGCGCACTTTGACAGGCCATCGGCAATATCATTCTGAGCTCTTGGGATATGCTCCATTTGTAGGCCGCCAAAGTGCTCCTCTAGCTTCCTCACTTCATCGAAATACGCTTCCATCAACGGACTCTGGTAGTTCTTGTTCACTTGTCGAACGACAAGCTGTGAGTCACCCCTGACAATGAGCTTCTTAATCCCAAGGTCTGCTGCGATTCTGAGACCGGGAAGCAATCCTTGATATTCTGCAATGTTGTTGGTTGCTTGCTCCTTGGGAAAGTGCATCTGGACTATGTACTTGAGGTGCTCTCCAGTGGGTGCGACAAGCAGCACGCCTGCACCGGCGCCTTGCAGCGAGAAGGCTCCATCGAAGTACATCAGCCACTCTTTGCTTGCCTCTTTGACGGGGATGCTCGTCTCTGGAATTTCTTCATCTGGGGTTGGCGTCCACTCTGCTATGAACTCTGCCAACGCTCTGCTTTGGATAGTTGAGGTGCTCTCAAACTTGAGGTCAAAGCTTGACAATTCCAGTGCCCACTCGACAATCCTGCCTGTTGCTTCTGGATTTTGCAGTATCCTCTTCAGCGGAAAGGGAGTGACGACTGTGATCTCATGTGCTTGGAAGTAATGGCGCAACTTTCTCGAGGCCATGGGGGGGCCGAAAAGCAACTTCTGCACACCAGAGTACCTTGATCTAGCTCCCTGCAGAAGAGAACTGACAAAGTAGATTGGGCGCTGCACCATTCTCCTTGGCATCTTATCATGCTCCTGCGCAAGCTCATGCTTGTCGGGACCAGAGTTTGTCGGCGAAGCCCCCTGCTTGTCGCTGGATGGATCTGCCGTGGTTGCTGGCTCATCATCCGCCTCCCTCTCCGCCACTAACGCAGCACTAACCACTTGATTGGTTGCTGCTATATACAGCAGCAACTTCTCTTGCGGCTTAGGTGCGACAAGCGTTGGAGTGGAGGACAGGTATCTCTTCAAGTCCTGTAGCGCAACCTCCGCTTCCGGAGTCCATCTCATTGGACCTACCTTTTTCAAAATTTTGAAAAATGGCAGGGCGCGCTCAGCAGATCTAGAGATAAACCTGCTGAGAGCAGCCACGCAGCCGGCAAGCCTTCGTACATCCTGGACGCGCTTTGGTGCTTCGATATGCTCGATGGCTTTGATCTTGTCGGGATTGGCTTCAGTTCCCCGCTGAGACACGAAGAACCCGAGAATCTTGCCGGAAGGGACTCCAAACACGCACTTCTCGGGGTTAAGCTTGAGGTTGATCTTGCGCAGGTTTGCAAATGTTTCATCTAAATCTTGAATCAAGGTCGCTTTGTCCTTGCTCTTGACCACTATGTCATCCATGTAAGCTTCCACATTTCTGTGTATTTGTGGCTCAAAAGCATGGTGAACTACCCTTGCAAATGTTGAACCAGCATTCTTCAAACCAAAAGGCATCCGTAGGAAGCAGTATGTGCCACACGGGGTGATAAATGCGGTTTTCTCTTCATCTTCTTCTGCCATGAAGATCTGATGATATCCTGAGTATGCATCAAGAAATGAAAGCAAATCACATCCGGCTGTGGAGTCAACAATCTGGTCAATAAGCGGCAAGGGAAATGGGTCTTTGGGACAAGCTTTATTAACATCAGTGAAGTCAATACACAGTCTCCATTTCCCGTTAGCCTTGCGCACAACAACAGGATTGGCCAACCACGTGGGATGGAGTACTCCTCTTACAAGGCCTGCTGCTTCCAACTTCTTGATTTCTTCTGCGATGAACTCTTGGCGCTCAACTGCCTGCTTCCTGACTCTCTGCTTGACGGGTCGCGCATGAGGACAGACGGCAAGGTGGTGCTCAATCACTTTCCTGGGAACACCGGGGATATCAGACGGTTGCCGCGCAAACACGTCGACATTCGCCCGCAGGAAAGCAACGAGCGCGCTTTCCTATTTGGGGTCAAGAGTGGCGCTGATGGTGAAGGTACCACCAGTGCCATCCTCCTTGGCGGACACCTTCTTAGTCGCAGGTGGAGCTGCCATCGCCTTCTTGCACTTGCCGGTGGAGCTCGATGGTGCATCCTCGACGGTAGAGCAGCACTCCGAAGAGGTGCGCTTGCCGGAGTGGGCATCAGAGCTCTTGCCGGACTTGGTCTTCTTCTTCCCCCCGAGAGCTTGAGCGGCAAGTGTTCTTCGTTCTGCTGCAGCTGCTGCTTCCCGGTAGATCTTGTCGGCACAGATAAGAGCATCCTTCTTGTCGCCAGGGACAGAGATGACACTTATTGGGCCTGGCATTTTCAGTACGTTGTACACATAGTGAGAGGCTGCCATGAACTTGGCGAGTGCCGGACGGCCAAGGATTCCATTCTATGGTAATGGAAAATCGGCAACGTCAAACGTGACCCTCTCAGTCCTGAAGTTCAGCTCACTGCCAAATGTTACCGGCAACGTGATCTTTCCCTTTGGCTTACTCCTTCCCGGGTTGATTCCTTGAAATGTGCCGGTCTCTTTGAGCTCGCTGTCAGGGGTCTGGAGCTTCTGGAGCACTGCGGAGGAGATCAGATTCAAGCCGGCCCCGCCGTTAACTAGCATCTTAGTGACCTTGAGGTTGCGGATTGTTGGTGAAACCAACATCGGCAAGCACCCGACCGCAGTTATGCGATCTGGGTGGTCCTCAATATCAAAGATGATAGGCGTGCCGGACCATTTCAGAGGCTTGCGTGACTCAACGGGTGGTTCTGCTGCATTAACTTCTCGCACCCACTGCTTGAGCTGGCGGTGCGAGGCATGCAGAGAAGCACCACCGTCAACGCACAAGACATCTGTGGCTTTCTGGAACTCCTGCTTATCAGTCTCCTCATCATCCATATCTTCATCGTCGCCGTCATCTTCATCTTTGTCGCGGCCGCGAGGAGGTCTGTCTCCTTGCCGCTGCTTGGCCTTGCCGCGGCGTCCTCCTCGGCCGGGCCGTTTCTTGCCGGATCCATCAGCTCCTTCCTGGGCCTTCTCCTTGTCATGCCGCTCGTATTCAGCTTTCTGTTGCTCAACAAGCTGCTCAACCCTTTTGCAGTTCTGAAGATCATGGCCCTTGGTGCGGTGAATCTTGCAATACTGCTTGTTGGTGCCGTCCTGCTTGTCGGCGACCGCCACCTCCGCGGCAACCTCCTTGCCGGAGTCACCAGCTTTGGCTTCCTTGGCGCCGCCACCGTTGCCGGACTGCTCAACAACTAGCACTTCTTTGCCTTTCCTTCTTCTGTTGTTCTGCCGCCGGTTTCTCCTTGTCGGGGCGGCATCTTCGCTGTCAGATTCTCCTGCTCCTATATTTTCTCCGGGGAGTCTCCTCCCTTCCTCAGTACACGCGCACTTGTCGGCCAGTGCATATAACTCACTGACGTCCCTGATCTTGCATATAGCCATTTCCTCCCGCATCCTGCGGTTCCGCACGTTCTGATGGAACGCGCTGATCACCGTGGCAGGGTGGACGTCTGGGATGTTGTGCGGCACGCTACTGAATCTTTGGATGTACTTGCGCAAAAGGTTCTCCTTCCTTCTGGGCGAGCAGATGAAGATCACTCTCCTGGCCATGAGACTTGTGTCCGCCTGTAAAGGCGCCGACAAACTGATGGCACAGATCAGCCCAAGAGGATATGGAGTTCTCCGGCAAGTGCATGAGCCAGGATCTGACATTGGGCTTGAGCACCAGCGGGAAGTAGTTGGCAAGGATCTTGTCATCTCGTCCCCCGGCAGCTTGTACGACAATGGTGTAGATGCTGAGGAACTCTGACGGATGCGTCTTGCCGTCGTACTTCTCTGGTACGTCTGGCTTGAAGTTCTTTGTGCTGGGCCACTGGACTTGCCGCAGCTCACGAGTGAACGCAGGACAACCTACCGCATACGGCAGATCGTCTGGTTCCCCTGGCGCATGCATGTCAACAGAGGGCCCAGCGCGCTTGTCGGATTGACGTCGCGCTTCCCTTCGACGCTCGATGCGGGTTCGAGCGTCTTCTTGTTGTCGATCATGAAGAACTTGGCGCTGATCGCGACGAGCTCGTGGATCCGACGAGGCGGTGGAGTCGCTGTCGAGGTGGATCCGGCGAGTCGGCGATCTTGGCCTTCGGGGCGGTGATTGCATGGTAGTTGCACCTTCGCCCGTTTCGTCGCCACCGGCTCGCGTCCGGCAGTCCTGCCGCGGCGGCGACGCGCTCGGCCGCCATGGAGTGTCGCCGTTGGCGTAGCCGATGAGACTCTGGATGGTGGCCCTCCATTCGTCGATCTTGTCCGACGTTGGAGGGTAATCTAGGAGAAGTTGAGCTCGAGCCAAAGCTTCTGCTGGGGTGGTGGGTGGCAGTGGCGGACGGCGCGAGGAGTGGGACGTGCTCGAACTTCTAACTATGTTAGAAGGAGCAGTATCCCGCCCAGGCGACCGTGCCTCGCTCGTGCCAGCATGCTGGCGTGCATGCTGGTCTTGAGCGCCCCGAGATCCACCAGCTTGGCCTTGGTCTATCATGCGCATGGTGCTGCGAGCGCCATGGTGCCGCTGATCTTGCACCTCCTGAGAGTGGCGCGGAACATGTACAGTCGCCGAGGTTTGTGCAGCCTTGTCCTTGGACTTGGCAGCACTGTGAGCACCCTCATCGACGGCTGTTCTTCCGCCGGCGTCCACTCCACCACCCGCTTGCTCCAACGGTGGCGGAAATGACGTGGACGGAGCGGCTGATGCCGAAGTCTTCTTCTTCGGTGGCATGTTGATGAAGGGAATGAAGATCTAGCTCGTGTGAACACCGGATCAGGTTCACACAATCTCGACGCCCCCTACCTGGCGCGCCAAAGATGTCGGGGAAACTGATCCTCGAACACCTATGGGGCCGGCGGACCGGGCCCCTTTTGGTTCGGCGGGGGGCGGAGATCGCACGAAGAGCAGATCGAGGCGAGGCACACAAGCAGTTTACCCAGCTTCGGAGCTCTCCGGAGAGATAACACTCCTACTGCTGCTTGTCTGGTTGTATTATCTGGTGTTCTTGCTCTCCAAAGCGAGAGTGTGATGTTCTCTGGGCTACGGATGGATCGAAGCAAACTGTCTGAGGCTTCGAACCTATGAGCCGAACCCCCCCTACATTGCGCATGGGCCTCCTTTTATACGCTAAAGGGGTCACCAACAGGTGGCAACGCAGAGGAGGGTAAAAACGTAAAAAACGAGGTAGTTGATACAGTTTCTTGTACAGTGCACCCTACCTAACCCTGACGGCAGGGGACAAGGGCATTAAATGCCCGTCTGAGTCGCCCGAACAGTGCAGAACAGGACCGTTAGGGGCGCCACCGTTCGCCACGATGGCGATCTTGTCAGCTTCGCATGCCACTGCGCACCGCTGGCTGCACAGCCTCCCGCCACGCACGCACGGAGAGGCCCCTAGAGCGACGAGTTGGTGGATGCGCTGGAGCGTGGGCGCAGAGTGGCCGCCTACCGCGGCAAGCGCCTTGCCGCTGTGGTTATCTTGTCGGGTCCGGAAGCTTGTCGCTCACCGGGCTTCGAGGTACCTTGGTTTGTCTTCCCGGCAAGCTCCTCTTGCCGGGGCCTTGTCGCCTTGCCGGAGTGCGTGGCGCGTCGCGGCAAGTCCATTGGAGCGTCTTGGTTGGCCTTCCCGGCAAGCTCCTCTTGCCGGGGTCTTGTCTCCTTAGCTTAAATACTTTGTTCTTGGATGGCTCCAAGGGAACCTTGGGGGATCTTGGCGATCACCCGCCAAGCCTTTGCCGCGGGGTGCTGCAACTGCCGTGCACAAGTTCGGGGTACTAGGGTACCCCTAATCTAGTACACCGACAGCGATGGGATGTTCCGAAACTCCACAAAACAAAATAGACGCCTCATTTCCCACGGGCGCAGCCCCACCCCCGTGCCCCTCGCACCACCCCACCCCCGCCTGACTCCGGCCACCTACCACAGCCGGCGGCGAGCGGATCCAGCTCCGCGCCAGGTCCGGCCGCCCCTTCTTTCCCAGAGCGCTGCCGCCCCGCCGCCTCCGCCATCTTCCCCAGCGTGCTGCTGCCATCTTCCCAGAGCGCTCCCCTGCCCATGGGTCCCGCCGCCGGTCTCCTCCTGCAACCCCGCCGCCACCCTGCCGCCACCGTCCCCCGGACCCGGTTGCCACTCCGCCACATGCCTTGGATCCGGCCACGGCGCCGCCCCCCACCACGGGATCTGACCGCCGCCCCCACCGCGGGATCCGTCCGCCGCCCCCAACGCGGGATCCATCCGCCACCCCCACTGCGGGATTCGGCCACCGCGATGTCACTGTCCATCGCCCGGTGGTGCCGTGCGGCGCGCCCTTACCTCCCCTGCGGCGCGCCCCTCCCGTCCGGCGTGACCTTCCTTGTAAGCCGCTGTGACCTTCCCTCCCCTCCGGCGCGGCCTACCCTCTGCTCCGGCGCGCCCTGCTACTCCTCCGCCACAGCTCCATCCCCACCCTCCCTCCCCCGAACAACTTCCTCCTGCTGCATCTTCCTCCTCCTCTCTTTTCCCCACTTCCTCCTCCCATCTCGTCTGATGGATCGACGTCACATAGTCTATGAAAATTGTAAATCATTTGCTAACTACTGCTACGATGCTATGTGTGTTTGGGGGTGCAAGGATGTGAAGCACCAGTATTTCTGTTTGATTCCCAGCCTTCTGGACTCGGTGATAATATGCACCCACACACGATGCTTTATTCTGTCGTAGATTTGCCTGACTGAAAGTGTTCTCGTATCGGAGCCGCCCTGTCAGTTCAGCTTGTGCTGCTTAAGTTTCTAGGCAAAAAATGCCTTTTGCCTTTGTAGGCTTTTGTCATTGGTGGCAGATACTATTGCCGCCATATGAATCGTAGGATTATTCGTTTTTCTTTCCAGCCCTATGGATTGGTGGGTTCTTTGTGGCTGCTACTTCTCAGAGCTATACCATCTGAGTGCGTACATGCACTTGGTGTTGATCAGCCCGGGGATTCATTTCATTTCAAAAACTAGCCCTGGCCAAAACCCGATACAAAAGGTTAGATGTTTATTACAAAACCACAAAATTCAGTAAACAAAAAACCCAAGTTCAAATTAAAAACATAGAGCAGTTTAAAATTTGTAAAAACACCATGTGTGTCTCCGATGACAGGAGATGGATGGGATTGGTGGACACAGACGGCGACCACCGGTGCACTCGCAGCCGTGTTTGGACTGCAACGACGACCGAATCAGACCTTCCCCCGGCATCAGCAATCTTCCTTCTCTTCCTATTCATCAACGCACGCCGCCGTCCACTTGTGACTCTCCACCCGCTATTGTTAAAGACAAACAATATTGTACATGGGAAGTTTTGTGTATTACTGCCCATGGGAAACTTGCTTATGAGAATTGACCCCAATTTTCTGATTGATTTTGCAGACCTTGGATTCAAGAGAAAAATGTGTATAAAAAAGGTTGATTTGTCTACGACTTTGTTGCCGCCCTTTGTCTCGTTGGGCATGGTTGTCTCCTGTCGGCAGGTTTCTTTAATTCTTTTCCAACATATTTTGTTCTCTTTCGTTCATTCTTACCTGCATGTGCGTCCTTGGGCCCGCCGTTGCCGCTGAACCATGCCGTTTTGGGCGATCTGCATGCTGATTCTTCCTTCCAATTTGTTCTTCTCTTCCGCCACGTGCATCTCCTTATAGTCGGTTGCCGTTCTGCTCGCGCTTCCCAGTCTTTGCATGCAGTCGGTTGCCGCTTCTGCACATCCTTCTGATTGTTTCTCGACCACATGCGGTGGCTGCCTTCAATTTATCTTTTGCTTTCTGTCTGCCTGCTATAAATATGGGCTTTCTCGCCGCAGAAGGGATCAGGGAGCGCTGGGGGCATGGCTGTGAAGGGGTGCTCCACCGAGCCGCCACCAGGGGACAGTACCGGGGAGGAGCTTTGCCGAGCCAGAAACTGCATCGCCATCCCTACTGAGGCTGCCACCGCTGCAAATGAGCACTGCCGTTACCACCCCACCAAAGCTTCCTCCGGTGTGCGCCACGCTGCTCCACCGGGAGTGCAAAGGGGCGGCAGCCACCACGGAGGAGGCGTCTGCGCCGTTCTGGCTGCTCCATTGAATAAGGCTGTCGCCGGGAGCTGCTTCGCACTGTCATCGCCACGCTGCTACCCCTGGCATCCTGCACAATGTCACCTGCGGGGTTCGCCAATCTCCTCTCGGCACTCTACAAGACTTGAACGTCCATGGCCGGGATTGCTGGTGCCGCCTGCTCTCAGTGCGCGCGTCGCCCGTCCCGCATGCACCAGCACCACCGCACCTCCCTTTCCTGTGTGCACTGCGGACACGCGGGTGCCGCCTTCCTCAATGCATGTGGACTGTGGGTCACCAGTCGCCATCACAGGAACAAGCGCCGCCCACGCGCTGGGCTCCTCTATTAGCGTCGCCACCCAGTCACGCGCGTTCCCGTCCGCGATCGTCGTCGACGGACTCACGGTCAATGCTCTTGCAAGTGGTGCTTCTGCTACTATCCTTCTCTCTCAGTTACATGTACTAAAAATTTGAGCTACACCTGTTGTTCTAACTTCTATCTCTCTCCATGGCTGCAGCAACTCCCTCTCTCACCTGACCGTGCACACTGCGGTGGCACTGGCTCTCTCTTATCTAGCAACAGCTTCTCTTTTGCCGATTTGGTGTATCAATTTGAAATCTGTTTTTTTTTGTTACAATAAAATGTCAGTGTGATGTCAAGCTTGATGTCAAGCTTAATGCAGAGAAACCTTGATAGAAATACACACACACAGTATTCTTATGTTGTTATTTCATGATCTCTATGTGTTTGTTAATATGTCTGTAAGAACTAAACATTTTCACACCAGCTAATGATCATTTAGGAAGTGTTCGTGTTATAGCAAACAAAGTGAAGAGCATGGTTATTAGGTGTAAGGGACTGCTTAGTTCCAGGGGAAGTTTCACTATTTTCAGATTAGATAAGCCAAGGTTGTTTTTAGATCTTAGTAGAAGATATACTATTGTGGATTTAGATGCATTTTTTAGATCTGGACTTGGGAGGTTGGTGTGATACTCATGTCCTCTCTGTTTGGGATGCAAGTTCGAGTCATCTTTTGGGCTACTTTTTATATATCTTTTTATGTTAATTTTGTATGCATGGTGAAGTCAATTTTTTTGTTCTTTACAACACACCTTCATATGGAATAAGACATTGTATGAAGCCATAAGCGATACATATGAGTCGTAATGCAGGTTTTGGGTTCACATGTTGCCACAATTTCTTTGAAATTCCACTGTAAATTTGAAAATTATACTCTGAATTAAATTAGTTTAGATTTTACTGGTATGAGATGATATGCATAGATTAGAGGTCTGTAATTTTTTTACATGAACTGCTGCAAATTTGGGCATGGGCACCTCCTCCTCTCCTTTTACAAAACAATGGCAGTTTAACATGGTGCGCCAGCAAGTAACTACGCAGCAAAATGAATTTGCAAGACAAACAATGATTCTTGCAAAGATATGCAATAGCTTTTTTGATATACTGCCACTCCGCATGTACCCCTAGCGTCCAAAAAGCAGTGATCCCATTATTACATACACAGGCGCACACCCTCCCGTCGGACGTATGGAAGAACTTGCAAAATCACTTTATCACTTTATCACAGGCACCAATCCTGCAAGAGGCTACACCAGAATGATTTAATTTACCATCAATTACTTCTAGCTTATCTACGTAATATGTTTGTGTTTCTATATACAGTTCTTTGTCTGCAGCGAGTTGTATGTAGTTTGAATAATTTGTTTGCCTCAAGTGTGTACCACTTTTAATTTGCAGCTTTGTAACCCTACATTTACAACATTCTGAAATATTCGTGTGCCAGCTTTGTTTACTATGTCTATACGTTATTCTGACATCAAATGGACATGTACTGTTCCACTTTTATATCAAAATAGATTGTACATCTGTGAAATATTGTCGAGCGCGGCGTGCCGCCGGCGCGGGTTAGGCTAGTAAACTCTAGGACACGTTCCTTTAAAAAAAAACTAACGGACACGTACAACTCTAGGACACATTCCTAAAAAAACACTAATGCAAAAAAAACTGATACATGTACGAGCTGGTAAAAGAAATACTGTACGTCATTGGGCCCAGGGCAGATAGCTAGATAGCCAATTGGCAACTCAAAAGGAAAAAAAGGTAGCCAAATCCGATTCAGACTGACTATGTGACCACGTGATCAGAAAGTCCACGTCATGAAAGTCAATAAAAAACAATGCACCAAAAATATTTAGTCCAACTTGTACGCACACTTCTGTATACATCCGCTTATATATCCTTGCTCTGGCCATTGCAATTTTCTATGATATATGCACGTTTTTTTTCTTCACATATATTACCTTTTTTAAATATTACCAAGTAAAATAATTTATTTTGAAAATAAATATTTGAAGCAGGAAAAATAAAAGCTTCCAGTTTTTTTGAAAAATTAATCATATTTTCTCACGGTTTTGAATGAAATCATAGTGTAGTTTACTCTCCAAAAGTCAAATTACTACATACTCCTATTATGATGTATGTTTATGTGAAATACATCTATGTAAATATATATTATGTATTTTTTTATTTCGAGCAAACTTAGGAAAAAAACATCCCAAATTTTAAAAATTAAAAATCAAATGAAAATCTTTATGTTTTTGAATGAAATTCAAGTATAGTCATGGATGATCAGAATATATACACTGACCCATGAGTCAACCGGCTACAAGTCCGCAACGCACGATCACGTTCAAACCAGCGTCACGTCGACAGTTGTCCATCTCCATAAGACGAAGAATATCATCGGCATCCCGTACAACATGCCGAGAAGCTCATGCGGATGGTAACACCACCGATTCTGATGGGACTACCGGCACCACCAGCTCGATCAACAATCACTTTGAGAACGATAATAGTAGATACCACAAGCAGTGCCGGGAAAGAGAAGCCTGAGAAGGAGAAGATCACAATGGGAACGAGTGAGCTCGAAGAAGTCCGCGGGTAAGAAAGGAGGGGTCATCCGCCGTGCAGGTGCTATAGAGCGAGCTAGCAACACCGGCGGCCGACGCCCATGCATGGTGCGCTGGAGGAGCAATAGGTGACCTACTGGCACCGCAAGTAACAGCTATGGCCACTACCTCTCAAGGGGGAGCGGTTCCGGTCTGTCAGTTTAAGAGAATATCATAGCTTCGTGGCAAAATAGGCATGGCGAGGAGCAAAGAAGCCAAAAAAAAACCTACATATATTCAAGCAGTGTAACTACACCGAAGTAGCCCCACAATGAATGCATAGTATAATATTAATCAATCAAGTTTTTTCGTAAGTTGTACCCAAACCATACTCGGAGCCCACCTACTTCAATTACACGTGAGTTTGGAAAATCAAACAATGTAATACTTCAATCACAGACTTACACTATAATTGTGTCATAGCGACGGTTATGGTTTAAACCTGTCAGTTTAGGAGAATGTCATAGCTTCGTGGCAAAAAAGGCATGGCGAAGAGCAAAGAAGCCAAAAAACAACATACATATATTTAAACAATGTAACTACACCGAACTAGCCCCTGAATGAATACATTGAGGCAATATTACACTATTAGCTATACATGTGCTTCTCTTTTCAAAATATCACACTTAAATTTCCAATTTCCAATTATCATAACACAATCTAAGGCCCGTAACTGTTGAACAAACTTTTAGTGGCAAGCAACTAATCAAAATTTTATGGTATACTCTATTGGTTTCACCACGCAGAAAAACAAATACTCAAATGCCAATAAATGGTTGTCTAAAATACATAAATAGTAAATAATAAAGATCTAGCCGCGCAAATGCGCGGGTGAACCCGCTAGTTTCAAAAATCAGAGAAGTCCAAATTAAAAAAGAGGAGCATTTCAAAAAATCAGAGAAGTCCAAATTAAACATAGGATTTACCTGTTCAAAAAATAAAAAACACAACACCATTTTTTGCACTTTTAAAAACAACTCATAAACGAAAAAATGGTTGCTAGAAGTTTAAGTGCTCGGCGAGGAAAAGTTGAAAAATTCTTCTGAGAGAGAGATTCACCGTGTATTTAGATGTCCAAAATACATAAAAATATGTTATTTTTTGTGTTTTAAAAAAATTCTCTCAAACCAGAGAGAAGTTCAAATGATAACAACCGGAAGTTCACGTACTACATGGTGTGTATTTCATATAAGAAAAAAAAACAAAAAAAGTGAAACAGGGTGAAGTTCAAATAGAGATGCCCCAGAAGTTCAAATACTTCACGTAGTGCAAAAAACACCACGTAAAAAATCAGCACGTCAAAACCAGAGTGATGTTCGAACAAACACGTCCTAGAAGTTCAACTACTTCACGCAGTGCAAAAAACAACACGTTAAAAACAGTGTGAAGTTCGAACAGACATGCACGAGAAGTTCAACTACTTCATGCAGTGTATTCCCATTCGCGATGAAGGCAGAAATCATGATCTCGACATTTTCTAATTTACTTCAAAACAGTAGGAAATCATTTGTGTAAGTTCAAGTCCTCGGTCGAAGAAAGTTCAAAAATTTATTGTGAGAGAGATTTGTACAAAAGAAATATCATTTGTGTGACATTGAAGAGTGTATGAGAAAATTACAAACGAAAATACGTCACGGAGGTTCAACATGAAAACAGCTGGAAGTTCAACTACTACACTGAATGAATCTCAGATGGAAAACTTTTAAAACCATTGCGAGTATGAAAAAATGATCAACACGAGAAAGTTGCATGTCTAGAGCAGCTTTCCATCGAAATATCATTTGCTCAACTCCGGTGAGTGTTCCGGTGCGTGGATGGAGAGCTACGGGCAAAAAAAGCACGTAAAAAATAGAGTGAAGTTCAAGGTTTCATACTGAGAAGTTCAGGTACTTCACGCGATGCATTTTTCACAAATCTGTTTCGCGATAAAGGCAGAACAAATGATCTCGCCGTTTTTGAAATTACTTGAAAACGGTGGGGAATCAGAGAAAACTATCAACATGAAAAAGTTTCGCATTTTCCGTAGCATTTGAACGGTATATTAGTTGCCTCATTCCGATAAAGTTTGTAGAAATTAAGGCGAAAATATGTTTTCAGCCATTTTCAAAATAAAATTAAAACCGTAGGGAATTAGGAGAAACAATACATAACAAAAAGTTTCGCCTTTCCTCAAGCTTACCAACGCCGTATCATATGCTACATTTGGACTTACGGTTAAAAAATTAGCATGAAAATACAAACTCGGTGGAAGTTGTACCATTTGCTAAATTACTCTTAAACACTTGAAAATTAGAAAAAACTTTCAACACGCAAAATTTGCGCATTTTCGTAAGCTTTCCAACGCCATATCATTTGCCTCATTTGAATTAGCCGTTTAGAAATGGCATCGAAAATACGAACTCGGCTGCTTGGTTTACAAAATTTTTCAATTTTTCAAATTACTCTTTAACCATAAGGAGAGGTTTTACAACAGCTTTCCAATGCCATATTATTTGCCTCATTCCGATAAACGGTTTAGAAATGTAATCGAAAATACGATTCACATTTTTTGTATGAAGAAAAAACGGTTTTCAAAACTGCTCTTAAACCGCTTACATTTTGTTAAAAATTTAACTTGGGTCATGATATTGGTGTCCATAGCTTTCCAACGGTATATAGCAAACCCCATTTGGGTAATGTTGGCGGAAGTTCAACCTAGCACAAGGGGAAGTTCAGGTCGAACAACTCAGGCAGTAAAATTGCAAAAAACGCGAGTTCATCACGACCCGAGTGCAAAATTCTCCTATGAACGAGATTCCTATTTAAAATGGGTATTTAGTTGCTGAAAATCGTTTGCAAATTACACTAACATCATATAGAACACGACTAAGAAGAATAATTCACCGGGGAAGCCACGGTTGCGAAGATAGCCCAAAGGTCGGGTTCGTACAGAGGGAAGTTTAGGCGCGTGTACAAACAAAAATACGTCACAGAAGTTCAACGTGAAAATAGCATCAAGTTGAACTACTACACTGAATGAATTTCAGATGAAAAACTTTTAAAATCGTTGTAAGTATGAAAAAATGATCAACACGGGAAAGTTGCGTGTTTATAGCAGCTTTCCATCGGTATATCACTTGCTCAATTCCGCTGAGTGGATGGAGAGCTAGGAGCAATGGATAGAGATATATGAGGAAAATAATCACGTGAAAAACAGAGTGAAGTTCAAGTACACGTGCCGAGAAGTTCTGGTTCTTCACGCAGTGCATTTTCGAAGAATCAGTTTCACGATAAAGGCAGAACGAATGATCTTGCCATTTTCGCAATTACTCGAAAACAGCTAGGAATCAGAGAAAACCATCAACCTGAAAAAGTTTTGCATTTTCCGTAGCTTTTCAGCGATATATTATCTGCCCCATTCGGATAAAGTATGTAGAAATTATGCCAAAAATACATTTTTATTCAGTTTCCAACTTGACTTTAAACTGTAAGGAATTAGGAGAAATAACATATACAAAAAGTTTCGCATTTGCTCAAGCTTTCTAACGCCGTATCATTTGTTGCATTCGGACGTACGGCTAAAAAATAGCTCGAAAATACGAACTCGATGGAACTTGTACCATTTTCTAAATTACTTTTAAACCGTTCCAAATTAGAAAAAAACTTTTAACATGAAAAAGTAGCGCATTTTCACAAGCTTTCCAATGCAATATCATTTTCCTCAAATGGATTAGCCGTTTAGAAATTACATTGAACATACAAACTCGGCTGTTCGGTTTGCAAATTTTTTTGATTTTCAAAATTACTCTTTATCCATATGGATTTAGAGAAAACTTTCAACATGTCGAAGGAGCGGTTTGCAGCAGCTTTCCAACGCTATATTATTTACCTCATTCCGATAAACGGTTTAGAAATGCGATCGAAAATACGATTCACGTTTTTTGTATGAAAAAAAAACGGTTTTCAAAACTGCTCTTAAACCACTTACATTTTGCCAAAAATTTAACTTGGATCATGATATTGGTGTCCATAGCTTTCCTACGGTATATCGCAAGCCCCATTTGGACACTTTTTAGCTGAATTTTAACCTAGTACTCGGGGAAGGTCAGGCGCGTTACTCGGAAAGTTCATGTTGTGATCAGCATATTATTCTGATCCCGTGATCAGAATAGTGTTTATGTGTGTGTCTATATATATATTCTGATCCCGTGATCAGAATAGGAGTAGGATTTTCTACAATAGCTTGCCACAGAACTAGTTAAGGTTTTTGACGGTGTAAAAGTTCTCAAAAATTCTGTAAAAAATACTGAACCAACACACCTATAATATAGGATGATCCAATGGAGGGATTGAAGAAATATGACTGCATGTGTCCTGGACAAAAAGAACAAATGTTTCAATATATATTGATCCTAAAGTGAGCTGAAATGCTTGCCCTTTTCCCTGAGGACACATAAATTCATATTTTTACAATCACACCGTTGGATCATCTTATTATATTAGAGTGAGGCTCCCCTATTTATTTCATATTTTTTACTTACTTTTAAATCGTTAAATGTTCAGCAAGCCTTAACTAGTTCTCTGGCAAGCTATGATAGACACAGTTTTACCTATTTATAGGTGTGTAATGAAGTTGCATGTTTTTCAGTGTTGTTTGAATTGCTGCCGTATGTGTAGTTGGACTACTGCGTGTCAAAGTTGTATTACTGTGTGTTGACAACGGGACTGGATTCGCACCGATTGCTCTGCACTTTGATTATAAAGCCCGAGCCCTCTGTCAGTTTCATTCTATGAGCTGCAACCAAAGAAAAGCGATAGCTCTGCACTTTGATAACGGGACTGGATTCGCACCGATAGCTCTGCACTTTGATTATAAAGCCCGAGCCCTCTGTCAGTTTCATTCTATGAGCTGCAACCAAAGAAAAGCGAGATGGATCCTAAGCTGGGAGAGGTCACAGAGGAGGACGGGGACGCCATAGATGTGAGGGCTGCAGTAGCGGAGTAGAGGAGGAGGAGGCGTAGGCGCAGGCAGATGGCGCGACGTGCTGCCGAGGAGGAACTGGAGGCCGAGTTCAACAGACGGCTTGCGCGTGAGGTGATGGATACTTGCAACTCCAATGAATTGGAGCTTCTTTTCCCAGGGGGCAGGGGAAGGAACCATATTCAAATCATTAGTTGGGCTAGGGCGAGAGCAGCCACGGCTCCACATCCATCCACCAGGGCCAAATGGCGTCGTTTCTTTGATCGTTATGACTGAAGTAGTGAATATTATGTTTTTAAGTTTTTTGTTGTGAGGGGGCAGATGTTTTGAATGACTAAATGAATTCAACTATTTTGTCTCTGAATGTGTTGTTTTTGTCTGCATATGTTCGACATGTGCACCTTTGAACTGCTTGTTTATCTGAAGTTGAACTGATTTGCGCTGAAATGTTGCATGGCTTGTGTAATAACTATTTCCTACCAGATGGCTGCCCACCTGCCTATTTATTACTTTTATAATCTACGAGTCTTCCACCTGCCTATAAACTCTATCCATCTATGTGTGGTGTTTGGCCAAGTCTTCCCCCTCCTTTTTCATCCTTCTTCCAGAATCAGATCTAGGTTCCTCCCCCTTCTCTTCGTTGCCTTTTTCTCTGTTCATGTGTGTTCCATGGAGAATTGTTCATGCGGATCTCTGGCAAAGATGGCGCGCATAGCTGACGGCTGTGTGTACGAGTCTGGTTTGGAGCTCCCTCAGACTCAGCACCGTGGGCAACTTTCTTGTCTGCTGTATAGCAACCATGGGTTTCATACACCCTATGTTTGTCACCTGACGGATGGTGACTTGAAGGAATCATGGGTATGTGTTTCTATTTGTTCTGTTTTCTACTTTTTTGTTGGTCTTTGTTTGAATCCCATGGACTGGATCTGCAGTTTTGTCTTATGAATAGTTTGTCTATATTTTTTTAATTTGGTTTTGTTAGAATTTAACAGTAGGGATTTCTGTGTGTATTTGTTCATTACTTAACAATATTTTATCCATTTTTTGTATAATCCCTGATCTGTTTATGAATAGATATTTTTACTGTAGGTCTATTCATATGTATATTTCTTCAGTTTAGTCAGTTCACATGTCTAGTTAGTTTTGTGTTATTGTTTTTGTTCAGATTTTTTCCGTTTTACTTTGTTATGCAAATCATTCCTAAATCTGTGTAAAAATTTAGTTATGTCAGGTGTTTAATTTGTTTTGTACTCCCATGCCCATTTGTAGAAAATGTCACCCAGGATCAGGATTGTTGCTCCTAGTTCCGGTGTTATGAAGATGGAGACTTCAGACAAGAATGGGTATCAGTTGATGGATGTTGCCTACCACATCGACTTTGATGGTTGCATCAACCTAACTACTAGGTGGAAGGAGTTCGTGGCAGAGTCTGGATTTGAGGATGGTGATGTGGTTATGGTTATGTTCTCTAGAGAAGACGACTCTCTGACGTTCAGAATTTATGTGTTGTAGGTTTAAATGTGGCAAATGACGTCGGTTGTCAGATTTGTGTGTGTTTGATTATGTTGCAATATTTTTCATTTTAAAACATTTGCATGTGAGATGGTTGAATTGTATGGTATTATCAGAATGGTTTGGAACAAGTTATGTAATGTTTTTCCTATTATTCTGCTCAAGTATAACTGTTTTATTTATACATTCTTTATATTAGTACTGGAACAATTCTATAGTTGAACTGATGGGCATCCTTTGTTTTGACTGATATATTTTCATGTTCAATACTCGTAGACGGTGCTATACACTGATGATGTTTTTTGAACCCCTTTTTGTTATAGAGTTTGCTGAACTTACATTCTGTTAATGATAGTACTGATCTATTTTAGGTTGTCAATCACCAATCAAATTTGTTTGTTGTATAACATTTTTTCCTACTTTTTTACATGAATTTGGAGCACATTTTTTTATTTTTTATAGTTGAATAATGATAGTTTTAGTATTCTTTAAAATTAAAACAATTTAATCTTCGCTGCATAGTACTATTTTTTTTGTACTTGAACCTTATGAATTGTAGTAGTTGAACTTTTTATAAATTTGTTTCTGAAATATTTATTTACAGTGTTATATTTTTTTTACTTCTTACCATTAAAATGTGTTTGAACTTTTTACAATATTTTTGTTTATTAACTGATTTTTCTTGTGAGGTTTTTTTAAAATTATCTGCATTTTGTTTTTTTTGTCGTGTGTGATCTGCTGGATTTTTGTAATGGGGCAAAGTACTGTATTGGGCCATCGGCCTGGGACGTTGTTTTCGGCCCGGATAGCTCGTCCCGCGCGGTCGTGCATCACGGCGTGCGTGTGCGCTATGGGTTTAGTCCCACCTCGCTAGTCAAGGGGGCTCTAGACCTGTTTATGAGCGCAACCAAGGCACACCAGTCGAACCCCTCTGAACACTTACCAGAGTGCTTATACACGATCCTCGCACTCTCTCTCTCTTGACCTGTGGGCCCTGGACGACAGGCCCGGTGTTTTTGCGGATTACTAGGGATTCACCGACGGGCTCGAGTTCAAGTGTCTAGCATTGTCAGGGCCTGCGCCTGTCCTTGGGCAGTCAATTTTTTTCATTTTTTGTTGTCTGAATCTAGTACTTGACTACACCAGTAACTTGGACTGGTACTTTTTTGTCCTTGGGCGGTCAATTTTTTTCTTTTCTTTTTTTGTTTGAATCTAGTACTTGACTCCACTAGTGACTTGGACTGACGACCAATTTTTCCCTCTTTTGTTGTTTTGAATCTAGTACATGACTCCACCAGTAACTTGGAGTGGTACTTTTTTGTCCTTGGGCGGTCAACTTTTTCCTTTCTTTTGTTTGTTTGAATTTAGTACTTGACTCCACTAGTGAATTGGACTGATAACTTTTTTTGTTCTAGTTCTTGTTAGTTTTGTTCTACGAATGAGCAGTAGCAGGCGACGACACGGCGTGCCGCGACGTCGCATGCGGAGGCGAGTCCGTAACATGACTTGCCCCCGCACCGCACCATACCGAGGGGCATAGTTGTACTGACACATCATCCTTGTATGGACTTTGCCCCATTATCTATCTTAGGGATGTGTGTGGGTACGTGGGGGGGGGGGACAGAAT
>NC_041391.1:589299085-589306981 GCF_002162155.2 Triticum dicoccoides | reverse complement strand
CCAGGAACGAGCCACAGCAGGCGACGACGTGGCGTCACATACGGAGGCAAGTCTGTAACATGACTTTCCCCCGCACCGCACCGTACCGAGGGGCATAGTTGTACTGACACATCTTCCTTGTATGGACTTTGCTCCATTATCTATCTTAGGGGTGTGTCTGGGTGCATGGGGGGGGGACAGAATAACCGCACTACGTCTGTCAAACGAGCGCACTGCCGCGTTAGCACGAGGCCGAGCTAGGGGGGAGGGGGGGTCGGTGATGATGTCATGTACCTAGGGTAGGGTCACGGATCTATCCAGGATACCATGCCCAAAGACATCCTTAGACGAAGCTACCTTCCAGTCGACCAAGAGAGGTTCCACTCGACCGGCTAGAAGACACTCGACCATGAAGACTCACTCGACCATCAGAAGTTCAGGATCTACTCTGCATCCAAACGGTCTGTAATTAAGTAGTCTTAATGGTCATGACGGCACTTTATGTAGGGCGTTACTAGTAACGCCAGTTCTTAATGTACTTTAACCCTCTGCTAACATGGGCTGGCTAGGGTCTTGGCGTCCTCTATATAAGACACCCCCCTCCACTGGTAGAAGGGTTCGCACCCCTGTAACTCATATACACAGAGATCAGTCGACCGCCTCCGGGCTCCGAGACGTAGGGCTGTTACTTCCTCCGAGAAGGGCCTGAACTCGCTAAACACCCATGTGTACAACTACTCCATAGCTAGGACCTTGCCTTTCCATACTTACCCCCCATTCTACTGTCAGACTTAGAACCACGACAGTTGGCGCCCACCGTGGGGCAGGTGTCTTAGCGACTTTTTTGGAGAAGTTGCAATTTCTCCGATCGCCTTCATCATGGTTTCGGGCGGAGCACTGGTCGAGGGACACAAGATCCGTCTTGGTGCGCTCACTTTCATCGCCAACGACTCCGCTTGGCTCTAGGAGGCACCAGTCGACATCGACGCGCTCCCCGTCCGCGGGACGACGCACTTTCGGGCGTGTGTCCACGGCGTATTGCTGCAGCAGCCGTCGACTCCATACCGATCGACTCCTGCGCCGTCCTCCCTCCCTGTCTCCCACCAGCACAAGCGCTCTGGTCGGTCGAGGCTCCAGCGATGGGTGAGGCACGCAGTGGCTCGCCAATCGGCCACCACCCAAGTCGCGGCGATTGAGCCCGACGAATCTCTCTACGGCCTGTTCGACCTGTCGACTGGCTCCGTAGGGACTGCATCCGAGTGCGGTAGCAGTGACCCAGTGGCGGAGGTCCTGATGGTCAACGGGCCCGGTAGTCCTCCCGGTTCCCCCCGCGGCGATGGGATGGACGATGAGGACGACCCCGCTCAAGCCCATGAAGAGTACCAACCTGAGACGCTCACTTCCCAGCAGAGAGAAGAACTTCGCCGCCGGAACATGGATGCCCTGCATACTCCCATAGCAGGAGAAACACCTGAGGCTCGCGCCCTGGAAGAGGCGCATTTAGCCAACTTGGCTGAACGCACTCGACTGGAGAACCTTCAGCGAGCACTCGACGAGCGTGCGCGTCAATGAGCGACTAACTCCAATCGACGTCAGCTCTTTCCGCAACCAACTCAGGTATATCGAACCCCAATTTAGAATTTGGCAGCTGCAGCCCGCATAGCGGAGTCAATTCAGCCCTCTCAGTCAGAGGCTGGAAGAGGCTTGATGCAGATCAGAGATTTGCTCCGGGCAGCAGGAGATTAGAATTCAGCAGTGTCACAGTCACGTAACAGGATTCACAGTCGATCTGTCGCTGCGAATACTGTTCAGTCGGCTCACAGTCCAAGGTCGCCTCCGAGGCGCATGGGACATGAAGGCCGGCGGGACCACTATGATGACCGATTTGATCGTGATGACAGGCGTCGAGGGCCCACTCCTCCTCCGAGAAGTGGGTCTAACACCCATCGGCAGCAAGATGACAGACGCCAGCTCAGTGTTGGGCGGAGAGCTCCAGTCGACCCCAGAGAGCCAAGCTTTGACGCGAGATCCATCATCGTGCAAGGTTTGGTTGACCGAAATAGAGCTCATAGAGGTGGTCATGATAGAGATGTGCCCACAAGGAGCCGAGTCCACGTTTCAGGTCCAGAATGTTTTAGTAGAGCGATCAGAGCCGCAGTGATACCCCCCAACTTCAGGTTGGCGACTGGGGTGAGTAAGTTCACCGGAGAGTCTAAGCCTGAAACTTGGCTCGAAGACTACCGAGTGGCTGCTCAGATTGGTGGCGGTAATGATGAGGTGGCCATGAAACATTTGCCACTTACGCTAGAGGGTTCAACCAGGGCATGGTTGAATCAGTTGGCTCCTAGCAGCATTTACACCTGGGAAGATATTTCTTGAGTGTTCGTTAGGACGTTTGAGGGAACTTGCAAGCGACCTACTGGGTTGACTGAGCTACAAGTTTGTGTACAAAAGTCGAGTGAAACACTGAGGGATTACATCCAGAGGTGGATCACTTTGCATCACACTGTAGAGAATGTGTTGGACCATCAAGCGGTTTGCGCCTTCAAAGATGGCGTCAAGAACAGAGAGTTGAGCCTAAAGTTTGGTCGAACTGGAGACATGACCCTGAGTCGGATGATGGAAATAGCCACCAAGTACGCCAACAGCGAAGAATAGGACCGACTCCGGAGCGGCAAGTACAAGCCGAGTCAGTCGGATAAAGGAAACTCCAGTCGGAAGCAAAAGCGGAAGGCCGAGCCAGCAGCTCCTGGACAGGCTCTAGCTGTGACACAGGGCAAATTTAAAGGGAAGCCCAAAGGATCTTGGAACCCCAAGAAGGTAAAAGATAAGGAGGTTAATGATGTGATGGACCTGCCGTGTCATATCCACACGAAGAAAGACAAAGAGGGTAACTTCATCTACCCAAAGCATACCACTGGCCAGTGCCGGCTCTTAATCCAGCAGTTCCAAGGGAAACAGCCGAAGGACAAAGAAAAGGAGTCGGACAAGGCTGAGGACAAGCAGGACAGTGATGGAGAGTACCCTCATGTCAACTGCACTTTGATGATTTTTGCTGATGTAGAGAGCAAAAGTCGACTGAAAGTGATCAACCGAGAAGTCAATATGGTCGCACCGGCGACACCAAACTATCTGAGATGGTCGCAAACTCCCATGACTTTCGACCAGTCGGACCATCCTACTCATATTGCCACCCCTGGGAGGCAAGCACTGGTGGTCAACCTGGTTGTCGAAGGCACTCGACTGACGAAGGTATTGATGGATGGCGGCAGCGGGTTGAACATACTGTATGCAGAGACGCTCAAGGGAATGGGCATTCCGATGTCCAGGCTCAGTTCCAGCAACATGAGTTTTCACGGAGTCATCCCAGGAAACAAGGCTGAGTCACTCGGCCAAATAGCTCTAGATGTGGTGTTCGGCGACTCGAAGCATTTCCGCAAAGAGAAGCTAACATTTGAAATCGTGGATTTCCAGCGCGCCTACCACACTATCTTGGGAAGACCAGCCTATGCCCACTTCATGGCTTGACCATGTTACGTGTACCTCAAGTTAAAGATGCCTAGCCCCAAAGGCGTGATCACCGTCATTGGTAACCGGAAGAAAGCAGAAGAGTGTTTCCAGAAAGGTTCTAAGATTGCGGATGACCAGATAACAATGATAGAGCTAGAGGGATACAAGAAGAACGCAGATCCGAGTGATTTACTGCGGGCCAAGAAGCCCGCCATAGAGTCAGCATTTCAGTCGTCCGGGGAGACGAAGCCAGTTCACATCCACCCGACTGACCCCAATGCAGCTCCGACCCATATTTCCACTACACTCGACTCTAAATAGGAAGAAGCGCTCATCCAGTTCCTCCGTGAGAACTGGGACATCTTCGCATGGAAGCCAGCTGACATGCCAGGTGTTCCCAGGGGACTGGCTGAGCATCGCCTTAGAGTCAATTCAAAAGCAAAACCTGTTAAAGAACATCTTCGATGGTCCGCCGTTCAGAAGAAAAAAGCCATTGGCGAAGAGGTGGCTCGACTCCTTGCAGCAGAGTTCATCCGAGAGATATACCACTCCGAGTGGCTCGCCAATGTCGTTATGGTTCCCAAAAAGGACAATTCCCTTCCTATGTGCATTGATTTCAAACATATCAATCGGGCCTGCCCGAAAGATCATTTTCCTCTCCCTCGCATCGACCAAATTGTCGACTCGACCGCAGGGTGCGAGAGATTGTCTTTTCTAGACGCTTATTCCGGGTATCATCAGATCCATCTGTATGGGCCCGACGAAATCAAAACAGCTTTCATCACCCCATTCGGATGCTTCTGCTATATCACCATGCCATTCGGCCTCAAGAATGCCGGAGCCACGTTCATGAGAATGATTCAAAAGTGTTTACTCACTCAAATCAGTCAGAATGTGGAAGCATACATGGATGATATCGTGGTCAAGTCGCGAAAGGGTTCCGACCTGTTGACTGACTTAGCTGAAACATTTGCCAATCTTAGGAGGTATGATATCTAGCTCAATCCTTCAAAGTGCACATTCGGAGTACCTGGCGGGAAGTTACTCGGTTTTCTCGTTTCTAAACGAGGAATCGATGCTAACTCAGAAAAAGTTGGCACCATACTCCGAATGAAACGCCCTGTGCGTGTGCACAATGTCCAGAAGCTTTCTGGATGCTTGGCCGCGTTAAGTCGATTCATCTCTCGCCTCGGTGAAAAGGCGTTGCCCCTTTACCGACTGATGAAGAAGGCTGCCAAGTTCGAGTGGACTCCAGAAGCTGATGCAGCGTTTGCCGAGTTAAAAACTCTGCTCTCCACCCAGCCGGTGCTTGCTGCTCCAATCAGCAAAGAGCCTCTGTTGCTTTACATTGCAGCCACAGGACAAGTCGTTAGTACAGTACTTACGGTCGAGCGGGAAGAAGAAGGTAAAACCTTCAAAGTTCAGCGCCCAGTGTATTATCTCTCTAAAGTTTTGACCCCATCGAAGCAAAGATATCCTCATTATCAAAAGCTCGTATATGGGATCTACATGACCATGAAGAAGGTTGCCCATTATTTCTCTGATCATGACATTACAGTCGTCAGCGACGCACCATTGTCAGAGATTCTGCACAACAGAGATGCAACTGGTCGAGTGGCTAAATGGGCGATTGAACTCCTTCCCCTTGATATCAAATTTGAGGCAAAGAAAGCCATTAAGTCCGAGGCTATAGCAGATTTCCTTGCCGAGTGGATTGAACAGCAGCACCCGACTCAAGTTCACTCGGAGCATTGGACCATGTTCTTTGATGGCTCTAAGATGTTAAATGGTTCTGGTGCTGGGGTAGTTTTGGTTTCTCCCCGAGGAGATAAGCTCAGATATGTGCTCTAGATCCACTTTGATTCCTCCAACAATGAAGCAGAATATGAAGCACTGTTGTATGGGTTGCGCATGGCCATTTCACTCGGCGTCCGTCGCCTTATGGTTTACGACGACTCAGATTTGGTGGTCAATCAGGTGACGAAGGAGTGGGACGTTAGAAGCCCAGCCATGACTGGATACTGCAATGCAGTGAGGAAGCTTGAAAAGAAATTCGAAGGGTTAGAACTCCATCACATTCCCCGACTGAAAAATCAAGCAGCCGATGACTTGGCGAAGATAGGTTCCAAGAGGGAAGCCATTCCGAGTGGCGTGTCTTTGGAACATGTCTACACACCATCGGTTCAAGAGGATCCTTTCACTGAAGAAGCCCCGCAGCCTAAAAGCGCCATAGATCCGACTGAAGTCGAGGTCCCAGTGGTGGTCGACTTGATCATGGAAGTTTTGGTCATCACTCCCGATTGGATAGTGCCCTATATCGCCTATATTTTGAGGAAGGAACTCCCCGAGAATGAAGAAGAAGCTCGAGAGATCGTCCGCCGGTCCAAAGCCTTCACCGTCATGAGAGGTCAGTTATACAGGGAAAGTGCGACTGGAGTAAGCCAGAAATGCATAACACCGGAGGAAGGTCGAATGATTCTCAACGACATCCACTCAGGGACCTGTGGCCATCATGCGTCTTCTCGGACCATCGTGGCCAAAGCATACCGAGCTGGTTTTTATTGGCCCAGAGCGAATGAAATGGCGAAGGAGATAGTCGACACGTGTGAGGGATGTCAATTTTACTCCAATATGTCACACAAGCCCGCCTCAGCCTTAAAGACCATACCATTTGTCTGGCCCTTTGCTGTATGGGGTTTGGATATGGTTGGCCCGTTGAGAACAGGAAGAAGCGGTTTCACACATGTGCCGGTAGCAGTCGACAAGTTTACCAAGTGATTGAGGCCAAACCCATCAAGAACCTCGATGCTGGCACCGCTGTCAGCTTCATCCGAGAACTGATATTCAGATATGGAGTCCCGCACAGCATCATCACTGATAACGGGTCAAACTTCGATTCTGAAGAATCCAGAGCTTTCTGCACATCTCAAGGCACACGAGTCGACTATGCTTCAGTCGCCCATCCACAGTCGAATGGACAGGCAGAACGAGCCAACGGTTTGATTCTCAAAGGGTTGAAGCCCCGTTTGATGCGTGATCTCAAGCATGCAGCTGGTGCATGGGTTGACGAACTTCCCTCGGTGCTTTGGGGGTTAAGGACCACACCCAACCGGTCGACTGGAAGAACTCCATTCTTCTTGGTCTACGGAGCTGAAGCAGTCTTGCCGAGTGATCTTCTCCACAACGCTCACCGAGTCGAGCTCTACACCGAAGCTGAAGCAGAACAAGCGTGGCAGGACGCAGTCGACCTTTTAGAGGAAGAAAGAGAGATGGCTCTGATCAGATCGACCATTTATCAACAAGACTTGCGTCGCTTCCACGCCAAAAACATGAAGAGTCGAGCCTTCCACGAAGGAGATTTAGTTCTCCGAGTGGACCAGCAGAAACCACACAAGCTTGCTCCTTCTTGGGAAGGTCCCTTCATCATCACCAAGGTTGTCCACAATGGAGCATACCGTCTTTACAATGTCGAGCATCAGATTGACGAGCCCCGAGCTTGGAACGCGGAGCTTCTCCGCCCCTTTTACACTTAAGTATTCACTCGGATGAGTTGTAATAAAAGTAGTCATGTAGTTTATTTATCAAAGACAAGAGCTTTATAGTTTTCCCAGTGATTGTTATTACTTTTGTCCATATAAAACAATCCCCCAGTGGGTGGCTTAGCTGCAAATCCGATTCACCTATGTCTGTAAAAAAAATCCTAACCGAGTGCTGAGCCAGTATCCCACATGAAGGCTTAGCTGAGAAATCCGTTTCGCCTAAGATAAACAAAATCCTACCGAGTGGTAAGCCAGCCTTCCACTCGGGGGCTTAGCTGCAGTCCAAGTACTCGCCTAAGTTGAATAAAATCCTACCGAGTGGAGAGCAAACCTCCCACTCGGGGGACTTAGCTGCAGCCCAGTGCTCGCCTAAGTTTCTGAAAATCCTACCGAGTGGAGAGCGAACCTCCCACTCGGGGGCTTAGCTGCAGTCCAAGTACTCGCCTAAGATCAACGAAATACTACCGAGTGGAGAGCAGACCTCCCACTCGGGGGCTTAGCTGTAGTCCAAGTACTCACCTAAGATAAATAAAATCCTACCGAGTGGTAAGCCAGCCTTCCACTCGGAGGCTTAGCTACAGTCCAAGTACTCGCCTAAGATCAACGAAACCCAACCGAGTGGAGAGCAGACCTCCCACTCGGGGGCTTAGCTGCAGTCCAAGTACTCGCCTAAGATCAACGAAATCCTACCGAGTGGAGAGCAGACCTCCCACTCGGGGGCTTAGCTGCAGTCCAAGTACTCGCCTAAGATAAATAAAATCCTACCGAGTGGTAAGCCAGCCTTCCACTCGGAGGCTTAGCTGTAGTCCAAGTACTCGCCTAAGATCAACGAAATCCTACCGAGTGGAGAGCAGACCTCCCACTCGGG
>NC_041391.1:589248811-589298802 GCF_002162155.2 Triticum dicoccoides | reverse complement strand
AGTCCAAGTACTCGCCTAAGATAAATAAAATCCTACTGAATGGTAAGCCAGCCTTCCACTCGGAGGCTTAGCTGCGATCCAAGTACTCGCCTAAGATCAACGAAATCCTACCGAGTGGAGAGCAGACCTCACACCCGGGGGCTTAGCTGCAGTCCAAGTACTCGCCTAAGATAAATAAAATCCTACCGAATGGTAAGTCAGCCTTCCACTCAGGGGCTTAGCTGCAGCCCAGTGCTCGCCTAAGTATCTGAAAACCTACCGAGTGGAGAGCAAACCTCTCACTCGGAGGCTTAGCTGCAGCCCGGTGCTCGCCTAAGTATCTGAAATCCTACCGACTGGAGAGCAAACCTCCCACTTGGGGGCTTAGCTGCAGCCTAGTGCTCGCCTAAGTATCTAAAAACCTACCGAGTGGAGAGCAGACCTCCCACTCAGAGGCTTAGTTGCAGCCCAGAGCTCGCCTAAGTATCTGAAATCCTACCAAGTGGAGAGCAGACCTCCACTCGGAGGCTTAGCTGTAGCCCAGTGCTCGCCTAAGTGGGTTGTGGAACAAGTCGATTGCAATAAGGGCTTCGCTTTAACCTGCAAAAGACAACTCAAACCAAATGCAAACATATTCAACAACGAGTCCAAGTTCTGATAACGCCTAACGGAACCGAAAGTGCTCAGGCGCTAGGCCTGCTAAGGTTTGTCGGTTACAAAATTCACTCGGCATACCGAGGCAAATTTAAAGTATCAAGCTCAAAAGTTTTTTACCCCTCCTGTGGAGGACTGGAAGGTGCCACAAACTCGTCCATATCAATTCCATCTGCAATCCGAGTGGCAGTGGCAATGAAGGTCTCCATGAAAGATCTAAAGTCGTGCTTCTTGGTATTAGCCACCATAAGGGCCACCAGTTTGTCCTCTCGTGCCTCCTTGCAGTGAACGCGGACCAGAGACAGAGCAAC
Source organism: Triticum dicoccoides (assembly GCF_002162155.2). Taxonomy (NCBI): domain Eukaryota; kingdom Viridiplantae; phylum Streptophyta; class Magnoliopsida; order Poales; family Poaceae; genus Triticum; species Triticum dicoccoides. Next base: position 589,297,858 of record NC_041391.1, on the reverse strand, counting down.
ATCCGCACCGCACCCGGCCGAAGACTTCTTCCACTTCTGCACTCGACTTGGGACCTCGTTCAGTCGAGTCATCAGAGACTCGAGGTCGTTCTGGAGCGTCTCTCTTGGCCAGAGTGTTGTGTCGATGCGAGAAGTTGCGACCTTCAGCCTCGCAAGGTAATCGATGACAGCAGCAACACGAGATTCAAGCCGGAGCACGTTCATGGCGACTTCATCTTTCACAGGAGAGTTGATGGGGTCCAGGTTTACTTCTAGTCGACCAGTCTCCTCTTCAAAGTTCTGACAAAATTCTGCAAGCACAACCATCAAGTCAAGACAAGCAGTCGGAGGTTACAATTAAATATTTGGTTGATACAAAGGGTTACCTTCAAGCATGAGGAACAACTTCTTGGCGAGTCCACCCAGATAAGCCTCTAGATCATTCTTATTTCTCCTCAATTCGCTGGCCTTGTCATTCAGGGTGGTCTTGACGCTTTTCAGTCGATTGACCTCCTGGTTGGCAGCGTCCAGAGCAACTTTCAGATTGGTGTTTTCTTCTTCAAGCTTGGTCACTGAATCCAGCTTCTCATCAGCAAGCCTGGTCTTCTCTAAAGCAGCTTTTTGCATCTCAGCCAAGTCAAGCTCTTGTTTCTTCAGGGCATCCCTCACTTTGTCTGCAAACTTACAGTGAAGATTAAATTGGGAAAGCAAGTGAGAGGCAAAGGCAATCGTCAAAGGCCTCACCAAGCATACCTTTAGCTTCCTCCTTCGCCTTCGTCAAGTTCTCTTGGGCCAGTTTTAGATCGAGCTCAAGCTGAATGTGTTTGTTCTCCAGCTCAGTATAACGAGCCACAAGGTCACAGGATTTCTACGAAGAACCAATCCACAAATGTCAAAGACGATTCACTTCCGAGTGAGTAAGGAAAAATCATAATGTTTCTAAGACTACGGCCGAATGCAAACATTCGACCATAGTCTCGGGGACTACACCCAGTGGGTGCACTCAGCGTGCCCCCACTAGTTTCATCAAGAGTCGACCAGTCGACCAACAAAAAAAAGGGGCAATGTTCTTCAGACTATAGTTGACTGCCAGCAGTCGACCACAGTCTCGGGGACTAGGGGACTACACCAAGTGGGTGCACTCAGCGTGCCCCCACTAACCCGGAATTTCAATCGACACACACCCAGTGGGTGTAGGACAGACTCTAGGAATTTCAGAAAGAAGAACAGGCAGTGACCGACTGACCTGAACATTACTCTGGAGTGCCGAATTGGCGTCATAGGCTGCCTGGCTGGCTTCTCGAATTGCCTTCACTTGCTCCATCATGACCCCTGCCTGGCGTATCGCTTCTTTAGCAGCACTGGCTTGGTCTTCTGGAACGGGGTAGGTGGAGAAAAGCGAGGGTTGAGCAGCACTCGACGACGAAGGGCGAGCACTCGTCAACGGCACCGCGAAGGTTACGGTGGGTCGAGTGACATTGTCTCCCTCCACGACCAACGTCTCGGGTGCCGGCACATCCTGAGTCGCCTTGCCAGCAGAGTTTTCTTGCTTTTCCTCGGCCGTGGTGGTTCTTCGTCGTCGTCGTCAGGAAGGTCAATAACAATGTTAGATGAAACTGCAGAAAGAATCAAAATTAGAGACAATGAGTCAGTCGACTGAAAACGGCAACGCAGGAGTCATACCAGGTTTCGAGGTTGCAGCATCCTCCATCTCGTGGTCTTCGGCCCTCGCCGAAGTGTCGGAAGTAGCAGCGCTGCAGTTCCAAAAGTCAATCGATTGGCCCATGAGTGGACCAAGAACAAGTTCATGAAACAAGGAAAGCTCAAAACTACCATTACCCTGAGATAGTGGGGATCACCATCTTCATATTCGGCAAAACCTTTGCAGGCTTCGACGGTGCCACTCGAGATTGGTTTGGAGCCTTCTCAGTCGGCGCCGGAGAAGTGGTCCGAGGGCGCTTGGTCGACTGGGAAGCGGTTGCGACCCCCTTACCCCGCTTAGTCGTTGGATCATGGGCAAGCTTCGAGCGTCTTTCTGAGCGGGGAGGTGCAACTTCCTCCTCCTCCTCCTCTTTCTTCCTCCTCACCAGAGTTATCACCCTCGTCGTCGTCGTCAGCATCCGAATCCCACTCCTCCGGGCTTTCACCCCCGCTTCCTTCCTCCTCCTCAGTTGGCGTCTGCGCCCCATTGGGCATCGAGTACAATTCAGTGGTGGCCTGTCAGACAACAAAGCAAAACAAAGATCAACCGACCAATTCGCGGCAAAGCAGAATGGATAAAACAAGATCACGATCGGGGATAAATGGCCATACCGCGTCCGGCGTATAAGTATGGTCGAGTGGCGGGATCCTCCTAGCCCCTCAAGGGTTGTCCTTGTTCCCTATGATGGTGGCCACCCACCTCTCCAGCGTGGCGTCGTCGACTACTTCTGGATGGACCCGAGTGGTGTCTTCGGTACCGCAGTACAGCCACATCGGGTGGCCTCGGTACTGGAGCGGTTGGATGCGCCGCCTAAGGAAGACTTCCAGAAGATCCATGCCCGTCACTCCGTCCCGAACGAGTTGGACCACGCGCTCCATCAACAGTTTTACCTTGGCTTTCTCCTCAGGAAGCACCTTCAGAGAAGACGGTTTATCCACTTGGTCCATGGAGAACGGAGGGAGACCAGTCGACTGCCCCGGCGTCGACTCGTCTTGGCAGTAAAACCAAGTCGACTGCCACCCTCTGACCGACTCAGGAAGGGTCATGGCCGGGAAAGTGCTCTTATTCCTCAACTGAATCCCAAGACCCCCGCACATCTGAATAACCTTGGTCCTCTCATCACCCGGACTCGCCTTTTTTACTGTCTGCGACCGACAGGTGAATATGTGCTTGAAGATACCCCAGTGCGGTCGACAACCCAGGAAGTTCTCGCACATGGACACAAAGGCAGCAAGATAGGCGAGGGAATTGGTATTGAAATGGTGGAGTTTCACCCCAAAGAAATTCAGAAACCCACGGAAGAACACACTCGGCGGCAGAGAAAAACCACGATCTACGTGAGTGGCTAAGAGAACGCACTCACCCTCCTGCGGCTGCGGTTGACACTCGGACCCCGGGAGCCTCGCTGACCCATGGGGGATCAGTCCCTCATTGGCCAGGTCATTGAGATCTTTCTCAGTGATGGTCGAGCGGATCCAATCCCCTTGGACCCAACCCTTCGGCAGGCGGGACGTCGACGAAGATCCGCCCCGACTAGACGGTCTCCCCTTCGCTTGCCCCATCGCCATCACCTTCTTCGCACGCTCTAGAGCCGCCGTCTTCTCCTTCACCATTATTGCTGGCGAAGCGCTCGAGAGGTGGATAAGGCGGAGGTAGGAGCAGGCGCCGTGGGCGGAGGCAGAGAGGGAAGAGAGGAAAATGGGGAGGCACTGTTCAAAAACTCTTCCCCGACGCTTTATATAAAGGCGCTTCCGAGTGGCTGACGAGTGGGTCCGAGCAGATCTGTCACATCCCGAAACAGTCGCACACGTACGATACGTGGCGAAAAAGGCGGCGCAGAAATCGAGGCGTCCATGCCTTATCCTGCTCGATTGCCGCGGATCGCCCCGCTTCGCGCGCTTCCCAAATTTCAGATCCCGCAAAATCCGCTAATAGCAGATCAATCTGTCAGACGATATCCTTCCCACAATCCGTCGCTCGGAAGTTCACCAGAGTTCAAAAGTTCACTCGACAAAAGATAAGAATGGATCAAGGCGACTGATGTCAGGACCCCGACTCAATGCCACATCGATCTAGCATGTAACACCTCATATCACTTTGCGGCCTCACGCACGGTATTCCCACGGGTGTCATCTTACCTTTGCCCGGGACCGTTTGCGCCTTTTGGCACACGTATATGATAGTGTCGCTAGCATCCATATGATAAGGAGCCCGGGCTGACATGGCTAGTCGTAAACCCAAACTGGCACAAACTTACAGGGACAGGAATCCATGACCCAACATCGAACGTGTCGGTCATCAGCGAGTGAATCCAGGCTGTAGCACTGGGCTAGCAGGACTCCGGTGAACCGGGCTGTAGCGGGCTAACAGGACTCCGGTATTCATCGCGTGACATTTCCCCGAAGGGACAGACACAGGAACGAAGAAGGACACATGCCGGCCAGCCTAAGTGTTCCGGAGCAGTAGCAAGCTACCATGGCTCGGTGGAAACACCAGGAGACATTTCCCCGTAAGAGAGGCTACTAAAGATAAACAACTAGATGGTCAGATCCCACACATACCAAGCATTTCAATAACATACACACAATATGCTCGATATGTGCAAATACAACATGGCATCACAACATGACTCTACGACTCAAGTAATTTATTCAATAGGCTCCGAGCAGCGAGATATTACAAACATGGGTCTCATGACCCAACAATCAGAGCATACAAATCAAAGCACAAGCGGAAGCTATCATGTCTGAGTACAGACATCTATAACTGAAAAAGGCTGAGAAGCCTGACTATCTACCAGATCCTGCCGGGGCACAAGATCGTAGCTGAGGTAACAAGCTAAACGTCGAAGTCCACGCGAAACTACTAGTGAGACCGAAGTCTCTCTGCAAAAAAGATAAAATAGGCAAACGTGAGTACAAATGTACCCAGCAAGACTTACATCAGAACTAACTACATATGCATCATTATCAACAAAGGGGATGGTGGGGTTTAACTGCAGCAAGCCAGCGTTGACTCGGTGGCTATCCTGAACTACGACTTCAATGTAACTCTTTTGAGGTGGCGCACACGAGTCCACATATTCACCAACCAATACACCACTATGGAACCGCTCTCGTCTCCCTACGAGAACGCCATCCATAGCACTCATGCTTATCTTGCGTATTTTAGGGTATCCACTTTCACTTGTCTATGAACTGATATAAGCAACCCAGAAGTCCTTTACCGCGGACACGGCTATTCGAATAGATGATGTTAACCCTGCAGGGGTGTACTTCTTCATACATGTTTCCACCACTTAGCGTCTGCACACGACATGTGCTCGGCAGACTTCAAGCGAAAGCCGACGTGGGTGTAGACCACGACCTACCTAAACACTCAAGTCTCTAGTCCAGGTTTATCGCCTATTCGGGTTCCATCCATGAGGAGATCCGGCCGGAGTTTCGCTCACAGCCCCAAACGATGTGAACAGGGTTCCGTGACACCAAACGGGCGCCCGGTATACCCGGCCACGTGCCTACCGCATCACAGCCCACCCCTCCGGTCAGCGCTGTGCACGGCCTCCAGCATACTAGAAACACCAGAAACTACTTGCAACTCCTGGACAGAGGACTTGGGTGAATAAGAAGTCGAGTGGGGTCATATTTCAGGGCCCAATGTATGGTAGTAGCTGAATCGTGGATCACAAACACAGAACTCAGTTCCTGAGGACGGCTGCAATAAGACAACCCACCATGTACTCCTACATGGCCTCTCACCGCTACCTTCACCAAATCGTGTTCACACACTTAGCTCACACACAGTAGGACATGTTCACACACCTCTGATTCATCCCCGATGAATCAGACCTGACTCAACTCTAAGCAGTAGCAGGCATGACAAACAAACATGAATGAGTAGGCACAACAGGGCTCAAACAACTCCTACTCATGCTAGTGGGTTTCATCTATTTACCGTGGCAAGGACAGGTCATGCAAAGGATAAAGGGGTTCAGCTACCGCAGCAAGTAACAGATGAATCGATGTTGTCCTAATGCAGTAAAAGAGAGCAGGAGCAAGAGAGTAGGATTGTATCAGAATGAACAAGGGGGTTTTGCTTGCCTGGCACTTCTGAAGATAACATTGAGTCTCCATCAGTGTCAACGATCACAACGTCGGAACATCGTCTACCGGGAGGGAACAGATACCGGCAACAAGAAGAAATACAATCAATGCAATGCACAATATGATGCATGCTTATGACATGGCAATATGAATGTGTTTTGAGCTAATGCAACTAGCAACAGATTAAATGAAGTTGGTTTGAATACAAGATTCAAATCCAAACTCCATATGTGATTATTCAAATGCCATTTAATTGATTTGTGCTAAACAGCAGCTATAAGTTGTTCTAACATGCATGAAAATGGTACAGATGGATTCCTTGAATTTTTCTGATAATTTTTCATATATAATTTATTTAATTTGGAGTTACGGTTGAATTTCTATGAATTTTAGAAGTTTATACAATTTTCTGGAATTTATAAATCATTTCCTAATTTATTTTAATTCGAGAAAGGAATTATTGCGTCAGCATGACCTCATGCTGACCTCAGCAGGTCAACGGGCGCCGTCCAGGTCAAACTGACCTGTGGGCCCTGCGTGTCAGTGTCTGGACTAACTAACCTAATTAAAATTAACCCTAACTAACTTGGTTAGCCGGGCGGGGCCCGCATGTCAGTGGGAGAGAGGGGAGAGTCAAACTGGGCAGTGGGGTCAACCCACGCCGGTCAAGGGTCAACGGTCGCCGGCGTTTAGCCGACGGCAAGCCCGACGCGGCGGCGAGAGTGGTTTTGACCGTTTCGGCAACCAAACGAGCCACGGAGGGTGGCTATGGGTAGCTGGGAACATGCCGCAACTTCTGGTGGAGTCGGTTGGGTCGAGGCGGCCGGAATCGGCGCCGGCGACGAGCTCGGCGGCGGCCGAAGCTCGGGTGCAAGTGGGGATGGGGCTGCGGTGCGCAAACGAGCGCGGCGAGGTGCCTCGGAGGCTCTACGTGATGCGGGGAGCGCGTTGGGCGCATGCCCGGGACCAAATGGTCACCGGGGCATCACCGGCGACAAGTGCGGGCGGCGGCGCGTGCGGTTGGATGTGGTGCGGCAGCTACAGCGTGCGAGAGAGGGAGCGGAGAGGGGGAGCAGGAGAAGGAGCTCACGGTGATGACGACGGAACGCTCGGCGAGGTCGGGGACGGTCCGGAGCCGACGAATTTGACGGTGATGTCCGGCGGGTCCGAGGTAGAAGACGAGCCCGGTGAGGTTGTTCGGGGGCTTCTGGAGGGGCGTGGCTCAGTGAGGTGGGTCGAGGACGGAGTGGCGGAGCTTGTGGGCTGGTCGGGGAAGCGAGGGAGGCCCGGTGGCCGTGGTGGCAGTGGACAGCGGCGACGAGTGCGCTCGGGCGCGAGAGGGGGAGAGCAGAGAAGGGAGAAGGGGTCGGGAGAGAGTGAGAGAGAGGAGCGAGGGGGCTGCGTGGCTTCACCCCAAGAGGCCAGGGCGAAGCGGCAAGCAGGAGGTGGCCGGGGCGGCGTCGGCGCTTGCCACGCCTCGCCTCTGTCCTTCTAGCGAGGGAGGAAGACAACAGGGGAGGGACGCGGCGGTGGGCTGGGCCGGAACGGAAGCTGGGCCGGCTCTGCTGCAGGTGAGCGCCAGGTAAGTGGCTGGGCTTCTCTCTTTTTTTTATATTTCTGTTCTGTTTTCTATTTAATTGCCACTGAATTCAAATTCAAACAAATTTGAAAACAGTGCCAAAACTCCCCTGGATAATTTTATGTCACTTAAGGTCTACTCCTCATAAACATAAAATATCTCAGGGCATTTGAAAATATATTCATTATATATTATGAATATAACTCCAAATTCAAATAAAATATTGATTTAAAATCAGAGCCCAAATAATTCCTTAGAAATGTCCCAAAATTTTGGTTTGATTTACAACTCTTGCCAAAAGTGTCAGAGCTATTTCTAGGGCATTTTGGATTTACTGATTGCAATTTTAGGGTTTCTTGCCCCTTTATTAAAATGATTTCCGAGGCTTTCAATTTCCTCATTTCAACTTTCAAAATATAGACATGATGCACACATGAAGCTAGCCTATAGCATTACCAGAAGCTAGGGATGTGACAACTGAAGTAAAAGTTGACGCCAACGTCGAAAAGAAGATCGCCGATCCAAGATACGACACAATCAAAACACAGAAAATGAGTCAGAGAAAATCATCAACTCCTTCCTCACTCGAACCTCGATATATTCGGGGGCTAATGATGATGTCATGTACCTAGGGTAGGGTCACGGATCTATCCAGGATACCATGCCCAAAGACATCCTTAGACGAAGCTACCTTCCAGTCGACCAAGAGAGGTTCCACTCGACTGGCTAGAAGACACTCGACCATGAAGACTCACTCAACCATCAGAAGTTCAGGATCTACTCTGCATCCAAACGGTCTGTAATTAAGTAGTCTTAATGGTCATGATGGCACTTTATGTAGGGCGTTACCAGTAACGCCAGTTCTTAATGTACTTTAACCCTCTGCTAACGTGGGCTGGCGGGGGTCTTGGCGTCCTCTATATAAGCCACCCCCTCCACTGGTAGAAGGGTTCGCACCCCTGTAACTCATATACACAGAGATCAGTCGACCGCCTCCGGGCTCCGAGACGTAGGGCTGTTACTTCCTCCGAGAAGGGCCTGAACTCGCTAAACACCCATGTGTACAACTACTCCATAGCTAGGACCTTGCCTTTCCATACTTACCCCCCATTCTACTGTCAGACTTAGAACCACGACAGTCGGGACCCCTCCTCCCCCATCCTGGCGAGGCCGAGCCAGGAACGAGCCGTAGTAGGCGACGACGCGGCGTGCCGCGGCATCGCATGCGGAGGCGTGTCCGTAACATGACTTGCCCCCGTTATCTTATCTTCATTTTTAGGGGAAAAACAAGCACCATTATGAATTATTTTTCCATTTGTATTTTTTTCATAATTTTTATTGTACTGTTGTGAGTTATTATTTGTACTTTAGCCGTTTGTTTTCTCCCTCTATATTTTTTTATTGTATTTGATTTTTGGTATTATCTTTTGTAACTACCGAGAGATAGTGGGCTTCGCTACTGTTGTGGGCTTTAGCCGTCGGTTTTCTCCCACTCATCTTTTAACCATCCCAGTCACCTTTTAACCTCCGATCTTCCCCGTTCCGCTCGTCTCCCGTCCCCAAATCGATTTCGTCTTCGTTCCCCTCTTCTTCTCTTCTTGCATGGGAACTTGCTACTCCTATTTTGCCACGGGAGCGTCGGCCGGAGGGTTCAACCTCAGGGGGAGGTCCGGGTGCTCTGTTTGTTCCTTTTGCTCTACCATTGACTTTGCTTGGTCCTCTTATGTACAGATTTTCTCTCTATTTCTAATCTATTGCTCTCTTGCTGTCCCAGGCTGCACTCGCTAGGGTTCCTTTGCTGTTGAACGAGCGTTTGGCGGCAGTGATACTGGATTGCGTGGCGGATTTTGTGTTTGCTGGTAAGAGTTTTACTTTTGTATGGCGTGCTTCGTTTCTGAAATGTTTCTTGCAGATCTGGTTCGGCAGATTTTAGGACTGTAGATGTCAATGGGTACATCATCTAGTCTGGATGAATTGAATGCAGGTGATTTTCCTTGTATTTTGGATGATGTTTTAACAGATCTGGTTTTTAGGTTTTACAGTTGTTGCTGTATCGACTTTATAAGTTGTATGTATTTTGATATCTGTTAATTTTGCCCTGGAATGTATGGTGTGTATGGTTTTGGCAGTTGATGCGACCTGCAGACAGGCTGTAGTACTTATCACCATGTGTAGTTTGAACTGCTGTCCTAGCATTTGAATAGGTTGTAGTAGTCAGTGAAGAACTAGTATGGTGTTGAAAGAGTTGTCTTTTCTAAAGTTTGTTCTGCCAGTTGTGTGTTCATATTTGTTTTATTGGGTGAACTTGTAGTGTTCACATAGTTGAACTGATTGCTTGTTCATGTACTTTTTTGCTAATTATGATGTTGTTGTAGATGTTGGAGTGCTGGTGCCTCCTGATTCTGACAAATCAGAACGCTTTCAAGATCTTGTGAATGTTATTTTTGAGACACCAAATCCTCTAGAATAACTTGCGAATGTTGCTGGTGTTTCCCTTATATTTGCTCTTTTTTTATCAGCCTTTAATACATAGGTATGCTTAGTTACATTAGTTATTCCTTCTGTTTGTGTCTGATGCTATGCGCTTTATTTATATTGTGTCTGCAATGTTAATTGTGTTTTACTTTTATATGTGCGTGCTTATGTTATTGGTTTATGCAGTTAATGACAGCCATGGTGTTGCTGAGGACATTGCTGACGTTGTTAAAGATATTAATGATGGAATGTATTCTCTTAACGTTGATGATGGTGATGGCAACTTGCAGTTGTCTGTTGCTCAGTCTCAAAGTGTTGATGGAACTGAGCCTGTTACCCAGGCTGAGGATGTTCCTATGCAGTTACAGCTCGAGGATGAAAGGATAAGAAAGAAGAAGTATGATTTCCAGAGGAGAAAGGAGTTGGAACAGCGTCAAAAGGCTGCCTGTGTGCAAGAAAGTGATGTTCATGTTGCTCAAGCTCCTAAATGTGTAGGCGATGAAGGTGGTGATGTGGTTTTTTCAACTGTTTATGCCGGATCTCATGGAAGTGACATGTCTGTGAAGACAAACTTGATGCAAACTCGTTTGACGCAAGTGTTTAACCGTGATGCAGTTAAGGAGAAGAAAGTTGTTTTGAAGAGGAAGATGTCAGATCGAAATCCTGATGGCACACAGAGGCGTAGCCCACGTGTGAAAGCTGGTTCCCAACCCGGTAATAGCAAAGCTGATGCGGATAGTGTTACTGTGAAAGTTGGTCCAATCAAACTTGGTGGCTCCCCTGTTCGTCGGAGTCCACGAGGTTTGACAAATACGAAGCCTTCTTCGTCTCCTCTTCAAGAGCGGTCTTTGTTGAAAGAAAATAATAAGCGTAAAGTTCATCCTGCAAAGGTGAACAAAGGTGTGAAGAAGCGTGCTCGTGTCGAAGCTGAAGATGCTGTATCTGAAGAAGATGATATTGAAGTTGATTCAGAAGATGAATTTGCAGGGGTATGTGTTTTGTACTGCATGTGACTTGCTAGTTGTACTTGCAATGAATTAATTGTGTTTTGGGATGGTATGCTGGCCAGGTGAGGCTGGTCATTATTTACATCTATTTGAGGGTGGTACTGATGTTGTTTTAATAGTTGAACTTGTGCAATCTTTTTTTACTTGCCTTCATATGCTTGTTTTGTTTTCTATTTTCATTTATGTCAGGTGTGGCTTCTTTATTTTCATTTACACCCTGTTAGCGTTATGGGTCCGGTCAAGCCGGTGGGAGGCAATGCCGGAAAAGTTGCCTTGGATGAAGGTGACCAACGGAAATTGAACTTAATTGTGCGATGTTCGTTGAGAGAGGTTTAAGCTTGAGCTAAATTGCTCAAGAGTCGGCATGTGGCTAGGGTTCATGCATCTGGTTTTGGTTCTATCTTCAAGTGGAGGGTGAGGTCTAACATTTCCCGCCCTCTGATGGGAGTTTTGTACCTGAGGATAGATTCTGATACAATGACTCTTGACATGGGTGAGGCTAATAAGAAGCTTCGCATCACTAGCGATGGTATACAACAATTATTTGGTTTCCCTCATGGTGGTCGTTCTGCGCCAAGGCCATCAGAGGATGGATATGACAATGCTCTGATGAAGTTAAGATCGGAGCTTGACATTAGCAGGAACAAAGATATCAAGACAAAGGATTTGAGGAATAAGCTCAAGGAGCTCGTCAAGGATCCTAGCAAAGATGACCTGTCTCTGAAAGTGTTCTTCATTATTGTGTTTATGAAGGTTGTGTTGCCTGGTTCTGCCCCGCGTGTTTCCAGAGAGGCAGCAATGTTTGGGGGTCTCGTCTTTGAGGATATGGCAAAAATGGATTATTGCCAGCTGATGGTTGATGAGCTTAGAAGGGCTGTTGCCAAGTACCAGGATGGTGATACCATGGGGAAGGCAATCACAGGCTGTGCCATAGGACCTGTACTAATGTACCTTGACTGCCTTATCCGTGGCAAGACTATGGAGCCTAACATGTGAGTCCCCCGCATATGTTTCATGGATCCTGCGAAGCTTTCTGATCTGGTTGATGCAGATTTGATAAAAAAGGCAATGCAGATCCAAAGACTTGGGTGTTTGGGAAGGTTCCGGTGAGTTTTATTTGTTTTGTGTCTTGCAGACCTTTTTTATTTTAGGTATAGCTATTTTTTGCTGTAGTGGACATGTGTACTGCAGAGTTATCTATTTATATTTTTTCATTTCTTAAGCTTCGTTAGGTTTAGGTATGGTTTTTTAGTACTGTTGTTTCATGTGTGGTTGAACTGAATAACTTTGTTCAACTGGCCTGTTGGTAAATACTAACAAATTGGCAATGACAGTTAAAGTTTATTAGTGGTGTTGATTTTAAATCTGTTAATATCATGATTTATTTTTCCCTATGTATTGCATTGATTGATTAACTATTTTTCCCCTTGTTTGTAGTGGAAAACTCATGAGGAGGTTGTTTTTTTTCTAAGTGTATAAATGGCCAGTCCTGGAGATGCCGTCATCTTAGGTTCCGAAGTTTTCATCTTTGCCCGATGAGTTGAGGGATGGCCGTGGTGTTGAGGGTGTTGGTTATGTCCCCCTGGCCCTAGTAATGCTAGTGCTTCACAGAGGCAGGGTTTTGGTATTGATGTTGCTGTTTCAGCCATGGAGCGCGCTGAGCATATCTTAAGTAATGTGTGTTTTGAGCTGCAAGAGGTCCCAACGACAGTTGAACGTCTGAGCTATATCAACGGTGTCCTTCCTGAAGGTCATCAATTTAATGCTGAGGAAGCTGTTGACTACATTGAGATGGAGAGAATTTTAATCAGTGATATGCGTGACGGTGCCGCTGATCTAGTTCAGAGCTCGGTTCGTCTGTTAAACAACATGAAGCATTTCAGAACTACGCAAAGCTCTCGCTGCAAGCCATATGAAGAAAGTGCAAATGTTGTTATCGAGTAGTTTGAGCAGGATGAGGCTGCTGCCACCGACAGCAGGGCTCGTGATGGTACCGAGGCTAATGTTTTTGATCACGAAACGAATGATGTTGGATTGGAGCGTCCTGATGTTGATGTGAGTCAGTCCTCGGTGTTTGCAATTTTTACTTTGTTGTTCTCCTGTCAGTGTTGTAGTTGAACTTCCTCATCCTCGTCTATTTATTAATAATTTTCTTTCTTGCAGATTGATCAGGATGAGGCTGCTAGCACCAACAGCAGGGCTGATGATGGTACTGAGGCTAATGTTTCTGATCAGCATACGAACGATGTTGGCTTGCAGCACCCTGTTGTTGATCTGAGTCAGTCCTCATTGTTTGTATGTTTTTACTATGTTGTTCTGCTGTCAGTATTGTAGTTGGACTTCCTGATCCACATCTGTTTATTAATTTTTCTTTTCATGCAGGAGACCAGTCATAATGTTGAGGCTGCTGTCGACCATGGAGATAATGATCCATCCACTGATAAGTGCAAGGTTATTTTTATTTTTATTGTGTTTATTCATATTTTCTTGAATTTTCATGCGCACCAATGTGTCTTGCTTGTTCATTTTTCTATCGCACACCATTTAGAGTTTGCAAGGGGGTAGCTCCCTTTTTTGTTACTGTTGTTTTAATTCCTTGTGTTTATTGTTGCTCATAATAGCATTGTTTTTTTGCCTCATTACATTTGAATCAGGGTCCTATTGTTGGCGATGAGCCTTGTTTGCCCGTTGGTGATGTTGCTTTGAATGTTAGTAGCAGCAAGATCGATGATGTTGCTGTGAATGCTTCCAAGGTTTGTTTTCCTGTGCACCTCTTGGTAGCTTATTTTTTATTGTTAGTTTTGTTCATATTATTCACTTTTTTTGAATTTTCATTTTTGTCAGATTACTGATGTTGAGCGTGAGGTTGTCCTTAGTGGTGGAGATGATGCTCGTGGTGTTCCATTGAGTAGTAGGCGCAATGTTGGTAACAAAGTTGCTGATGAGGATGCTGGCGCTGCCAGCATACTTGACGCCATATCGCCTGGTGTTGGTATTGCTGGCAATGAAAATGTTCCTAATTGTGAAGATTTGTCGCCGGAGAATTTCCTGCCTGGAGGTCTTGATTACGGTGATGCATTGCAAGATGCTTCTAGCATGGAGGAGGTGCCATCCGAGGATGATGATTTACTTCTGTCAATTTCTTCTGACCCCTCGACGCAGGAGGTGCTCTTGTCGTCCCAGGATTTTCTTTCTACAGACCCTGAAAGCGCAGCAATATTGGTGTCCTCTCAAGATGTCCCATCGTCAAACCCTGAAACTGGAGGCATAATGGTCTCCTCACCGGAACTACCGTCGTCGTCAAACCCTGATAGTCTAGGTAAGGACTTGTAAATGAGGCGTACTTCTCAATTTTGGCATTTTGGACATGTTCTCTTGTAGTTGTTGAACTTATTATTTTTCTTCTTTTTCCGCAAGCAGAAAGTGGTAATGTTGTTAAGGTTGATATGTTTTTCTTCGCTGTTACGAAGTTGCGCACGAACCGTATGAAATGGTTAGTTTGGGATTTTGCCCGTACCATTTTTGTCTCTTTTTCTTTCTCTCGTATGATTATTGTTGTTGTTGCAGTAGTTTTAATTCATGTAATCTTTTGTGTTTTTCTAGTCACAAGCCGATCTTTCAAAATAAAGAATGTGATGCCAGTGTTGGTTCTATTGCTAAAGCGTTTGTCTCCACTGGCATGCTCAACTCAGACAGTGCTGACATTGTTTTGTATTCTCTACGTCAGAAGTACTGAGACACTGACAAGTTGATAGTTCCGAGATGGGTGACGGTTAGTATTTTGCTTTTTTCTAAATAGGATGATAACTTTGTTTTGCCAATTTTCTAACTGTCGTTGTTCTTTTGTACAACAGACCCATATCTGTGATGGAAATATTGATTCCAATGTGCTAAATTGGTTCACGAGATCAGGTGCTGATGGTTTTGACCAAGTAGGTGAACTTGGACTTTTTGTACTCATTAACTAGAACTGTCATGTTTTCTTTGCAGTTTTGGGAGGTGGGGGAATGAACTTGATTAGCCTACTTTTACACCTGTACTTATGAATGATGCGTGCTTCTTTTTTTAAAGCTGCACTTATTGTCGCAAGGAAATTGAACTGATATGATTGTTCCTCAATTTTGGGCGGTACTATATACTTGAACTGATTATCTGATTTTTTGTTTGTACTTCTGAATTTCAATTTCCCTCTTTTATTTTATTGTTTGGAGGCTGAATTTTTTGTTTCATTATGATTTGGTAAATTCATTTTTCCTCTGTGATTTTTTTCAGCTTTTTTTCCCTACATTTGATCCACCGTCATTTGTGGCTACCATGAAACCTACCGATGAATCTGAATTTGAGGTTCCGTCGTTTCGAGTGTCTTGATTCACTCCGTGATGAAACCTTGGGTGATGCAGTTAGATTCTTAAGGAATATGATAGATAATATAAAGAAGCTTTGGAGGGAGTCGAGTGTAGACAGGGCCAAACCGTTCTCGCCGGTGCATATTGATGGTTTCTCTTGCGAGTTTGTGCGGGTGGCGCAGCAGGAAAACACGTGAGTATCCGTTTTTAATGATTTTTGTTGGTTGTTTTCGTAGCTGGGAGGATGTTGTTCCTGTATTTTCGGATTTGTGTTGTACCATTTTTGTTTTTTATCTTTGTTTACAAGCATGCTTGTGGATTCTTTATACTACAAAACTGCAAGACCTATCATTGCCGGGAGGATGGTGTAATTGAAATGGTCGATTACAGCCATTAAGACATTCTTGACATTAGGAAGACTTTGTTGTATACCTGCGCAACTAGCGATGTGTTTGATGTTGACTTCCGGTGTTTGTTTGGCATCGAACCCTATACGTTGCATGGACTTTCGTAATTTTTTTCTGCTTGTACTTCTCTATTAGTACTGTCATGAAATATGTATTTGAACTTACCCTTTGTGCGATCTTCTTCTTTTTTTGTTTTTTGTTTTTTCAAGTGAGTTGCTGGATCTTGGTGAGCATGACTGTAGGTTCTTTGGCAGCCAGTTCTCGGAGCTCGAGCGCGTAGCTATTGATCTTAGCCAGGGGCGTTCTCCCGAAAAGACAAGATCTGGTGTTATGAAGGGGCGGTTGGGAGCTCTGAGAGGTTCTATGGCTGCTTGTGCAGAGAGCCCTACTACACCCAAGAATCCCATAGTGGAATTGATAGACAGCGATGATGATGTGTTTAACAAGATTGCTGGCGTTGGAAGAGTCACGAGGAGTGCTGCTGCCAAAGGTTTATCTCCCCTTGCAGGAATAGTGGCTTGTAGAGCTGGGGGTGCTAGGAAAGATCCTGCTTTGGATTCTGGCAATGTTGTAAGCACGAAGCATGCGCCCAGAGCTCCTATAAAGTTTTGCTCCCCTGTGCAGCAGCTTCACCCTCATAAATTCCCTCACCTGGACAAGGCTCGCAGGTTGTATAATCCGTTGTTTAGTGATGAATGGCGTGAGAAGTATGCCGAGTGAGTATCTCTCATTATTTTTCCTCTTCTTTTTCTTCTGTTGTTTTTGTAACTGCTATATAAATATTACCTGAACTGTTCTTTTTTATACAACTTGAACTGCTATGAATGCCTTATCTTGCTTCCCCTTCTTTTTGTTCTTGTGTGTGCTGCAAGAATACATTCTCAATGATCCCCCAGCCTGATGATAGCGTAACTAGCTTCACTGGGAAACGCATCTGGGAAGTTTTTGCACCTAGGCAAATGATGGAGGGTGATGTAATGGACTTCCTCATTGATGATTGGAAGCAAGATCCCAAGAGAAATGTTGATTTCACATCTGGAAAAAGGGTATTGCTGAGTCCATATTTCATCACGGTAATCAATTAGATTGTTTGTTTCTGTTAAAGAAGACTGCCTACTGTTTTACGAGTTTTACTGCTTGTTGATCCTATCCTCCTGTATATATTTCTTTTTTTGGCTTTTTTGCAGGTTGTGCTTGACTGTTCATTTTACGATGATGAAAATAAAGAGTTTAATGTAGAGAGTGCATCGAGAGATTTCAAGAGCTATGTTAAAGATAAGGAAGACTTGTTCAGTGCCGACCTTGTGAGATCTACTAGCTGTGTTTGGTTTTATTTGTTTGTTGTGATGCTGGTTTTTATTTTGAATATTTAACATCTCTTTTTTGGTCATTTATTTTTAGATCATGATGCCTCTATTCAAGCCTATGATTTTAGCAAAGGATAAAAAGTGAACCACTATTCATTATATGTCATGAATTGGTACCGACGTAGCGTTGACATCCTTGACTCTTTACCTTATCCGAAGAACTGCCGTCCTTCAAAGAACACCTATCATAAAGATTGCGAGAAGTTTGTGAGTGACATTTATTATCCGTACTAGATTAATTTTTCTGCATCTTTGTTTCTGCTTTTTCGGAGACCTAAAAATGTGTGGTTTCTTTTGTTTTTTACAGATTTCCAGATTGGTCAGAGTAATGAAGGCTATGTATGGTGATGCTCAGTACTGTCGGCGTTCTGGGAACGGGGGTCCCCAGACTTGCCTGCCTGCGGCCTGCGGTGTGGCTCAAGGGGCGGCCCAGCGTGGCCCATCTTCATCAGCACGAGCTCAAGACCCTCGCGAGGGGCCAAGCCTCGCGGGGCGGACGACAGGAGGCTTCCTTAGGCACGGCCTCGTCAGGCTGGCTCGCGAGGAGGCGGAGAGATCAAGGCGGGGTACCTCACGAGGTGCCCATGACGCAAGTCATGACGACCAAGGGCGCCAGCCCATGCAGTGTCCTTCTTTCCTCTTTGGTGCAAAGGGAGCAAGCGCAGGCGAGGGAATCAAGCAAAGGAATCCATTTCGGTGCAACAAGACCAAGACCAGCAGAACGGCAGGATGGAGGTCATCGTGGAGCCCAAGCCGGCGTCACAACCAGAGCCTTTAGCAGGCGAGGACCAACTTTAGTCAGGATAAGTGTACTAGATGTTCCCCTTCAAAATGGCCAATTGTTGGCGCCCTTCCCGCTCAATATTTGGGAGGAGGCCCAGGGCCTTTGCCGATAAATAGGACTAGCCACAACAGATAGGGAGAACAATAGAGAGCGACGAGAACATATAGAGGAGAGACGAGATCACAACGAGATCTCAATGGACCGATCGATCGAGAGAGAGACTGAACTCCCCCTAGTAGTTCATCGCACCAGCCAAGAACAGACCCTCGCGAGGCTGTCCTTCCTTGTATGGTTCATCATCATCCCAAGAGGCAATCCACCACACCACACACTGGAGTAGGGTATTACACCACAATGGTGGCCCGAACCAGTATAAACTCTGTGTCTCTCGTGTTGTTCCTTCGATTGCTTAGATCATAGCGAGGCGGTGAGGTGTAGGTAGGCAGAGGGTGAAATCTCCGCGTGCACCCTAGAGTTCGAACCTAGAGGGTCTGCCGGAACCCGAAATCCGACATTTGGAGCGCTAGGTAGGGGTGCGCCAGAATTCGCCTTCCGCCGCCCTGTTCTTCACCGACCATCGCATCCATGTCAGACGCTCGTCGGGCCCGCGCCAAGCGCCGAGCCGTTCTCGCTTCCCGCGTCACCCAGACGGCCCCCATCGGCGGCCACCCCCGCCGTTCCCCGTCGCGTGCCGTCAACTCCGCCACCGGCCCGGTGGGGAACGAGCAGCAAGCATCGTCCCAGCATCCATCCATGAGGCGAGACGGCCGCACTGCCACTCCCTCGCTCACCTCGGATGGTTCTTTGTCCTGCGCGCCCCACGCGGCCAAGGAGGCTCAAGCTGCGCTCATCACGGCAAACGAGCTCCTGCGCTACCACCCAGTCGGCAACGTCTATGAAGAGTGGCTCGACCGCGTCGCTGAGCTCGTCCGTGCCGCAGGGAGGCTCCCCCGCGCCGTCCTTCTCGCTGCACCGCGCCCCGCCCGACAAGGGCTAAGAAGCTCCGGGTGCGCCTCAGCCGCCTCCTCCTCAAGAAGGCGCCCTGGCCCCAAGGCGCGTGGCCCCTGGATGGAACCCACCCCGTCCGGCGCCAGCGCAGCAAGAGCGGAGCTGTCAAGAGGTTCCTCGCCCCCAAGAAGCTGCCCGAGTGCTCCCTGCTCCGGTCCGTCACGACCACGCTCCTATCCCAGCGCGCCAAGACCCCGCGCTGCTCCCAGCTGTAGCACATGGGGGCCCGCAAGACCAAGCTCCCCATCACCAGAGGTCTCCCGTGGCCACGGCAGGGTGTCGCACCTTCACCGCCGGGCTGCGCAGCATCGTGTGGCCCTGCAAGTTCAAGCCAGACCTGCCTCCTCGCTACGACGGCACGGCCGACCCTACGGGGTTCCTCTAGCTCTACAAGCTGGGCATCGAAGCCGCCAGCGGGGACGAGAAAGTCATGGCGAACTGGTTTCCCATGGAACTCAACGATGGGGCCCGCACCTGGCTCCTGAACCTGGCGCCAGGCACGATCTTCTCCTGGGACGAGATGCGCACCCGTTTCATCGCCAACTTCCAAGGTACTCGCGACCGGCCACCTGCCATGAGCGACATGCGCCGCATCAAGCAGCAACCAGGGAGACCCTGCAGAAGTACATCCAGTGCTTCAACAACGCACGTCTCAAGATTCCCAAGGTGACCGAGGAGGCCATCATCTTGGCCTTCTCCGACGGCGTGCGCGACGTCAAGATGAAGGAGGAACTGGCGATGCATGAAGATCTATGCACTTCCTTGGAGTTGTTCAACTTGGCAACAAAGTGCGCCAGGGCTGAGGAAGGGCGCCTTTCCCTCCTCGATCTGCCAGCCGCCGACGCAGAAGAGAAGAAATCCAAGGCCAAGGACGTGAAGCGCAAGGGGGCTGCCGTGCTCGCGGCAAAACCAGACACCAAGCGGGGCAGAGACCGGCCTGACTCTTTCAAGGGCAGCCGGTACTGTGTGTACCACGACCTCCACACCCACAACACCAACGAATGCCAAGAGCTCCGAGCTGTGCGGGAAGGAAGGGTCGACCGACGGCCCGACTACAACGATCGCGGCTATGGCCGAGGAGGAGGAAGGAACGCAGGACGCTGGGAAGACCGTGACCGACCTCGCGAGGATCGCTGGCAGGATCAGCCTCGCGAGGGAGACTGGAGGGATCGGCCTCGCGAGGATCGCCCACAAGGAAACGCAGGCCTCCTCCACTGCCGCCATAGCCAAGGAAAAATGAGGACCATCATCAGGACGAGGAGGCTGGGGGCTTCCAGGAGCCACGCGCGATCACCTGCATCCTGGGCGGAGCACAAGCCCCAGCCTCTCAACGCATTTTCAAGTAGTTTGCTCGCGAAGTGAATGCAGTCCTCCCCAAGCTTGAAGCCAAGCGCCACCTCAGGTGGTCGGCGTGCGCCATCATGTTCAGCTCAGCGGATCAGGTCAAGTGCGCGGCCACAGCCGGAGTCCTCCCAATGCTTTGCTCCCCAGTCATCAGCAACGTGCAAGTCACCAGGACCCTCATTGATGGCGGGGCAGGGCTCAACGTCCTGTCCGTAGAGACATTCGACAACCTCCAAGTGCCTTACGTTCAGCTTCAGCCAACCAAGCCTTTCTCCGGAGTCACCGACGGCTCCATGGTTCCAATTGGGCAGGTCCGCCTCCCTGTCACCTTCGGGGCGTGCAACAACTACTGCACTGAGCTCATCGACTTCGACGTCGCCCACATTCACCTGCCGTACAACGCCATCCTCAGCTACCCAGCTCTCGCCAAGTTCATGGTCGTGACTCATCACGGCTACAACATCCTCAAGATGCCAGGAAGTGGTGGAGTCATCACGGTGCCTTGTGAAGAAAGAGACGCGGTGTGCTCCCTGGAACGAGCTTTTCAGGATGCATCACTTGAAGACCCAGATCGCGGGAGCGGGAGGCTCCCTGAGACTGCCCCCAAGAAGAAGAAGACATCGCCAGGCCCGACCCCTCAAGAGGCAAGCCCCTCAGGGTCTACGCCTGCTTAGGGGCCACCTCCTTCTGTCACATAGGGAGGCACGCCCGGCACCCTCCTCAAGCAGGGCTCGGGGGCTCCCACCTGGAGGGCCACCGACCTTACTAAGGTCACGAGGGAGGCGCTTGGGCACCACTTGGAGGCGTGTTTCAGAACACGTTTCCCTCAGGAAAGAGCAATGCAAGGAGGGCCAAACCCTCAGGAGTTCGCCAGTCAGATCACACAGGAGTTGCAGGAGTCAAGAGTCATGAGTGGCAGGCGCCGCTTACCCGCCACAGCTCCCCATCTAGGTGAGGATGGCAGGCTGCGCGTCTGCATCCACATCCCAGGGCTCAACCGAGTCACCTCTCAGGAGCGCTTCTCGCCCTCACGTGTGGGGCGCTGCGGAGGCCCACCCCACAACTATGTTCGCATGCCCTACGGCTTGCCGAACGCAGTTACGGTGCGCCAGCGCCTCATCAGGAGCATCCTGGAGGCTCAGGAGGCCAGGCGTTTTGCAGTCCTGGTGGTGATGGAGATGGTTCGCGAGGAGCCACCAGCGCCTCCGGAGCCTCACGGGGCTCCTGGGCCTGGGGGCACGTGAAGATCGGCTCCCGCAGCCCGCTACGTCTGCTACTTCAACACCCCTTCGTTGTCAACACTATCAGGTGACATCTTTCAAGTTTCGTTTCCAGATGGGAGCGCCCTCAGGGCTGCATCATTCCCAGGCCGCGTGGGTCCGTCCCTGTGGCGTGTATCCCTTTCGCTCGTGTTTTTAGCTTACTTTGTTAGGGGGCGCCCCTCGGGCTGCATCATCCTCAAGTCGCTCGGGTCAGACCCAGCGGCGTATATCCCTCTTGCGTTTATTTTCGGACCATGCATTCGACCCATCATGCTTGTTATTTGGTGTCTGTCTGTGCCATCTCTTCTTCCTGGATGTCGGCAGCTTGCACGTTAAAGGGGGGTGCCTAAGCATCGCGACTCAGGGATCCTACTGGCTCTCCAGCCCTCACCCTCTAGCTTTGCCCACGGCATCGCGCCCCGGCAAACCAGCAACGGCTGAGACCAGCTCGAGGGTCGGGACCCGAGGACGTACAGCGTCAACATCTAACCAAGCTTGCGCGTTAAAGGGTTGGTGCCTGAGGATCGCGACTCAGGGCTCCTACCGGCTCTCCAGCCCTCACCCTTTGGCTTTGCCCACGGCATCGCGCCCCGGCAAACCAGCGACGGCTGAGACCAGCTCGAGGGCCAGGACCCGAGGACGTAGAGCGTCGACATCTAACCAAGCTTGCATGTTAAAGGGGGGTGCCTGAGCATCGCGACTCAGGGCTCCTACTGGCTCTCCAGCCCTCACCCTCTGGCTTTGCCCACGGCATCACGCCCCGGCAAACCAGTGACGGCTGAGACCAGCTCGAGGGCCGGGACCCGAGGACGTAGAGCATCAACATCTAACCAAGCTTGCGCGTTAAAGGGGGGGTACCTGAGCATCGCGGCTCAGGGCTCCTACCGGCTCTCCAGCCCTCACCCTCTGGCTTTGCCCACGGCATCGCGCCCCGGCAAACCAGCGACGGCTGAGACCAGCTCGAGGGCCGGGACCCGAGGACGTAGAGCATCGGCATCTAGCCAAATTTGCAGGAACACATCACAAGTTAAGGCCCAGTGCCAGGCGCAACCCACCTTGGGGTAGGGCCCTATGAGTCCCGTGTTGGCTCACGGGTGTCTCAATACACCTCGTCAGGCCTTTAGTGCCTCTTCACCTTTCCAAAGCAACTAACGGCTGACCGCCGCTTGTCATAGCGGACTTTTGCTCTTTTTGTGGTGGGTCTGTAGGATCCCCCAAGGAGAAGCGCCAGGCAAGGCCCTCAAGGCATCCTCTTCACTATCGTCCGCGCGAACCGCTTGCACGTTAAAGGCGGGGGGGGGGGTACCTGAGCATCGCGACTCAGGGCTCCTACCGGCTCTCCAGCCCTCACACTCTGGCTTTGCCCATGGCATCGCGCCCCGGCAAACCAGCGACGGCTGAGACCCGCTCGAGGGCCGGGACCCGAGGACGTAGAGCAGAAAGGGGAGCAGAGGCGAGAGGAAAGATGCACGCGGAGACCTCGCCAGGCAACCTCTCGCTGGCCAAGGCCCGGACATAGCGCCGCATCAGGAAGCATTTCCTGACCCTTGAGATAAGTCACTCTCCAGAAACACTAGCTATCGCAGCACCGTCACCGCATCCAATGCAGTCCCATGTTAGTAACGTTACATTCCTTTCTCACCAAACGATAGCTGCTTGAGCGCCAAAGGGGACCTCCTGAGTATCGCGACTCACGGGCTCTTACTGGACCCCGGGCCGCTCACCTCCTGGCCTTGACCACGGCATCGCGACCTGGCGTACCAGCGACGGCTGAAGCCGCCTTGGGACTGGGACCTGTCGGTGCAGAGCACCAAGCCCTCGTGAGGTCTGAAAGGAAGAAACTAAGCTAAGACGGAATAAGCATCTCGCACCGCTTCATGATAAGGATCATATTGACAAACAGAGCTACATACACCTTACAAGCCCCCACGGGGTGTATTCTTGGCTCCTCGCAGGGACAAAAGACGTGTATCCTAAGGAGTCCTAACTACAGGAACCATCGCGGCAGACGCCATCATCAATAGTGGGCCGCCAGGCACTGGTGCCAACCTCATCCAGATCAGAGACGATGGCGGCCTAACGAGCCCGTCCTGCTCCGAGAGCGGCGCAGGCTCGGGGGCTCGTAGCTGTCGTCGCTCGTCTCCAGAGTCGTGAAGAGCTCGGCGGAGTCGCTGGATCCTCCGGCACCCTCGCCGCTTGAGGAGCTGCTGGAAGAACGTGCGACAGCAGGCCTGTTCCTTGCCGCTCCGGGGCTTCTGCCGCTGTCTCTGGGACAGCACTCCAGCCGATGCCCATCTTCGTCGAAGACCTTGAAGAGCATCATGCAAGCACCATCGAACTCCAGGTGGGTCACGAGGGCGCCCCTAGTCCTGCAAACCCGGGCGATCTCGCCCGAGCCCTGGGTCATGAAGACCTTACCTGGAGCAAGGACCTCGACATCCGCATCGGTCGCAGGAGTCTGGCAATCGGCGTGCTGCAGCCAGAGCCTGAAGGGCCCCCTCGGCGGAATCTCGAACGCGAAGGAAGGAGGAAGATGAATCCAAGATCAAGGAGGAATAGCGGCGTGGAGCACAAAATCTAGGGAGGATCCCTCAGCATGAACCCCAGGAGGGACAACGCGCACCGCCTTGACCCGTCGGCACCGATGGCTGTGTCGTCCATGGCGCTCGGCATCAGCTCCTTCAGGGCCCTCAAGGTGGGCGTACAAGGGTAGCGGAAACCCTGGCGGCGGCCGCTCGCACCAAGGCCTCGACACCTCCTGCCGCATGCCCTCATCTCGGCGGCAGAGGACCAAGCGCTTCTTTGGCAGAAGCGGGTCGGGGCCCTCTCGGGGGGCCTTTCCCTTCTCTTCTGCGGAGAACCGGCGTATCGGAGCCATGGCGGCAAGGTGGAGCAGTGGCTAAGATGAAGAAGAGGAGAAGTAGATAAGTAAGATGAACTGGAATGGCTCGCGTCGTTCCGTACTTATAGCCAGAGGAGGCCAACCATCGACTTCCACGATCGCAGGTAATCATGACCAGTTTTTACATGCAGGGACTTGTCAGCTCACGCAGTTGCTGAGACGTCGTGGGGGAGTGGAGCCGCCCACGTCCAATCAACCGCCATGTGGCGCCCGGGGCCGCAAGCTGTTAGGGCCCGCGATGCTTCGCACTTGCCCCTTCGCCTCTATGCTCAGCCAAGTCCAGGCGCGCCTCGGGCCCGGGGGCTACTGTCGGTGTTCTGGCAACGGGGGTCCCCAGACTTGCCTACCTGCGGCCTGCGGTGTGGCTCAAGGGGCGGCCAAGCGTGGCCCATCTTCATCAGCACGAGCTCAAGACCCTCGCGAGGGGCCAAGCCTCGCGGGGCGGACGATAGGAGGCTTCCTCAGGCACGGCCTCGTCAGGCTGGCTCGCGAGGAGGCGGAGAGATCAAGGCGGGGTACCTCACAAGGTGCCCATGACGCAAGCCATGACGACCAAGGGCGCCAGGCGGGCGCCAGCCCGCGCAGTGTCCTTCTTTCCTCTTTGGTGCAAAGGGAGCAAGCGCAGGCGAGGGCATCAAGCAAAGGCATCAATTTCGGTGCAACAAGACCAAGACCAGCAGAACGGCAGGATGGAGGTCATCATGGAGCCCAAGCCAGCGTCACCACCAGAGCCTTTAGCTGGCGAGGACCAACTTTAGTCAGGATAAGTGTACTAGATGTTCCCCTTCAAAATGGCCAATTGTTGGCGCCCTTCCCGCTCAATATTTGGGAGGAGTCCCAGGGCCTTTGCCTATAAATAGGACTAGCCACAACAGAGAGCGACGACAACAGATAGAGGAGAGACGAGATCACAACGAGATCTCAACGGACCGATCGATCGAGAGAGCGACTGAACTCCCCCTAGTAGTTCATCGCACCAGCCAAGAACAGACCCTCGCGAGGCTGTCCTTCCTTGTATGGTTCATCATCAGCCCAAGAGGCAATCCACCACCCCACACACTGGAGTAGGGTATTACACCACAATGGTGGCCCGAACCAGTATAAACTATGTGTCTCTCGTGTTGTTCCTTTGATTGCTTAGGTCATAGCGAGGCGGTGAGGTGTAGCTAGGCAGAGGGTCAAATCTCCGCGCGCACCCCAGAGTTTGAACCTAGAGGGTCTGCCGGAACCCGAAATCCGACAAGTACAATGCAAGCAAGCAGCCCAATTGAGAGCTATTTGCAAAGAAACCAATGTTTGTCATGGTTTCACTTCAAGGGCCAAATGAATGTGGCCATTATGGTCTGAAGTATGCGGGATCCTATGATGGTGAAAAGATCATTGAGAACATTCGAAATAATGACGTGGGTTCTAGTTGGGCTTTTCACTTTCTGTTTTTTGGCTTATTGTGTATCCTTTTTTTATGTGTCATGGTTTTTGATAATTTGTTTTATTGTTTTTGCAGCCACGTATTGTTGATTGGAACGCTGAGGATCTGTATAGAGTTGTGTTCAACCGGAATAGCCAGCTTGTGGTGACGGAGCTTCCCAAGAAGGTTCAGGCTTTGGCTCCTGGTGCATAGGAGAAATGCTGATCAATTGCGTAGTGAATGGGATAGTTGTGTGATATATCTCTTGAAAGCATTGTAGGCTCTATTGTTAGTGTTTGATGTCTTGTCGAGTACTATATAATAACTAGTATATTTTGTGTTGTGTTTAAGTGTGGCACACTGTTTAACAAACTTTTTTTCCCATGATGATTGTGTGGTTGAATAGCTGTTTCACTTGTGTATGTTTCATCGGGAATTCGTTTTGGTTAAGATTTACTTTTTTGTACTGAAGACTTATATACTTGTTGAACTAAAAACCTTTTTTTCAAGTGTATTTACGAGTTGTTGCTGAGAAAGTGAGATTTAATTTATTTTTATCCGATTCCAACCTAAGTTGGACCTTTATAGTTTCTGTACTCTCGTTTTTTTTACATATGATATAGTTCTGTTAGTACTGATTCGAAATCTCATTCAGTGTAAGGCTTTTTAAAATTTGGTGCCAAATTTTTGTTTGAACTTCTTGAACTTTAGTAGTTGAACTTCATAGTAAAAGTTAAAGCACTGATTTAAATTAGCTATGTTTAAGTTCAAAACTACTTCTTTCTCAAGGCATTAATTGTATCATCATAGAACTTACCGAATAAACTAAGTTGTACTGAGATTTCAATTGTGCTAGTACTTTGATTAATTATTTAATTTTTTGTGTTGTTTGAGGCTACTACGTTTTCTATTGTGTTTCTTGTGATTTTTCTCCTTTGTCGAACTGATATATTTTTGATTTAGTTTTGGCCTTTTTTTCTAGGCTGTGGTTCTTCTCAAGGCAATGTTTGGTATAATCATAGCACTTGTCGTATAGACTTAGTTGTACTGAGATTTCAGTTGTATTATTACTGTTATTCTTAGTGTGTCACTGTTTTAGGGAATGCGAACTGAAGTTTCCCGTTCCTTTTTATATTTTGTAGAATGAATGTACCGTGTGTTCAAGTGTACCAGAACTTTTAGTCCTAGCATGCTAGTGACTAGGAAATACGTACTGGTGTTTCTTTGCTTTTCCTGTTGCAGTACTTAGTGAATTTCTAACTACTATTAGCATGATGCTTTTAGTACTGAATGTTGTCCTCGGCTGAAACTTAGTCTTTTTAGTGTTCTTCTGAAACTAAAAATTGATTCTTTTAGTGCGATAGTACTACCGTTCATGTCTAAGCTGTACTTAGCGTCCAAGGCTACTATTTGCTTTTGTCCTTAGTTAGTTTGCCACTATTTTTTTGTGCGAAAATATTTATGTGTTATTTTTATTTCTCCATGACTAGTGCTGCGTGGCAGCCATCAAGTTTCAACTTCAACCTACTTCAACTTCAGATGATGGATCAACAAAATAGGAAGCTAGCAAACTTGTTGGATGACATAAGCAAACGATGTACTTGATATACATAGGCAAACTTGCTCAAACCCTGACACACATAACATAAGGTAGCTGGTTCAACATAACGAAAGCAAACTACAAATCTGAAACAACAAGACTAAGGACATGCAGAAGTGCGAGCAACACGAATGCAGACTTTCATGCATCTTCATCCGCGAAGTTGCAGTGGTAGTAGGGGTCAGCCTCCTGCTCTTTTGAAATATCCCAACCTGTCACGATGTTGTCGATTGTCTTCCATGACTTGTACATTGCGTATGAATCTATTCCTGCGTACGTGATGAGGTTGTCTGGCAGCGGGCTGGTCCCCCACAGTTTGTGGTCTGCCCTATCCATCTTCTTCTTCATGCCTTCGTAGAATGGGTGGATGACGCCGCCTGCAACATCGGCCAAGGAGTCATAGTATTTGGTGGTCTTTGGATCTTTCCACTTGCGCTGCATGTCGATGAAATTGTTGGGGTTGATTTCCAAACCAGACTTCTTCAGCATCCGCTTGTCACTTCCAATGCTGAAACCGACAAATGTGTACAATTTCTCCTCCTGCAGGAAGTCTTTGAGGCGCTTGGGCCTGCAAGGGGGGAGACACACATTTAAATATTAGTCTTCTTTTTTGAAGATTTAATTCTTCTGCTTTTTTTGTTTTACAAGTGATAATCCATGAGGTAGATGGTTATATATTTATGAGTAATGCATGAATGTAGTTTAGAAAGTAGTACACAAAGTCCTGAAATTAAGCTCAACTACACCGTGTTATTTTTTCGTTTTTGCTATCTTCATTGCTTCACCAAATGCTTCACCAAATTCAAGAATCATTTTACCAGAGTCAATGATATATGCGCTGCTTGATTCAAGTTTAGTTTTCTTTTTTGTTGAATAAAAGACCTATACCAGTGCTTGATACATCTTTGTGCATTAATTCTATATCAAGTTCAAAAATTAGTTTGAGAAACATGTGCATCAAGATATGGACCTATACCACTTCACCAAAGATCTTTTAATACATCAATTCTATAAACTATACTAGTGCATCAAGATCAGAAGCTATGCTAGTACAGCAAGTTCAGAAATTAATTTGATGCATCAAGTTCAGAATGCTATAAACTTTTTTTCAGATACTAATCTGGTGAAACAATCCACTTCACCGTTTCAGAAATGCATGTAACTTGAGAAACATGTGCTCGTGCATCCACTTCAGAAACTATAGTAGTTCATCTAGTTGGGAAACAAGTTAGTTAAGTTTTTAGTGAGTAGTACTAGTACAACAAATGAATGAAGGGTAGTATGGGTTACCATTTTGTGGCTGCTGCGATGTGGTATACCAAGCAGAGTTCCTCGACGCACAACTATAGGACTGCCGCCATCTGTGGAGGTTCTTCATGGTTGGTGTACTCCACATCAACTCCAATGAAGCTCGGATACAAGCCGCCGCCCTTCATCCTGAGCCTGCTCATCACCTCGTCGGCCTTGTCTGGTAAGCTGGTGCAGACGATCTCCAGTGTCTCCTTGCCGTGGACCTCAACCCCTTCGAGCATTTTGGTGTACTCTCGCTTCTCGCCGGGGACGTGAATGTCGACGAGGTTGCTGCTCTTGTTCGACGTCTCGCCATGGTGACGCTTGGCGGACGGTTCCTCCGCCATCACCTTCCTCCGACGACTGTGGGCTTGGGATATAGAAGTTTTTGGTTTGTGTGCAGTGGAGATGGAAGCAGCAATGGCAGTTCTGTGAATGAGGCAGATATGGAAGACAATGGTTTTTTTTTGCAGTGCATCGACGGTTGTGTGTGGGGGGCGGTTCGTCGTGGGCGTGGGTGTAGTGGTCGTGGGGGTCGCCCCTTGCAGTGCATCGTGGCAATCGGCCAGTGGGTGGCGTGGGTGGTGGCCTAGAAGAACTAACCGTCCAAGACAAATGTTTTTTCACTGCTGCACTGATTAGTCTTGTCAAGCTGTACTTACGATCTGCTAAATCCCACTTTCACGTCTCTGCGGTAGTGATGATGGCATTTTGCACTATTTAGGTGACGTATGCTCTGTGATGTTTTTCTATGTGGATGTTTAAGTATTGTTTTTCCATTGAAGTCTTATACACTAGTTTATCTCAAAACATGTTTTTAGTGCCCTGGGACTTATTACTCAAAACTTGTACTTATTTTATTTTCATCTGTACTAACCTAAGTTAGGCCTTTATAGTTTTTGTATTCTCATTTTAGTGCACTTATGGTTTAGTACTGTGTGACCTGAATTGTAATTTCATACAGCGCATGGGTTTGAAATTTGATGTCACAGTGGTGCGAGTGGCCTGACTGATCCTGCTGTTTTAGTACTGATGTCATATGTATGTTTGAACTGATTTTTTTGTTTTTTGGATGGGGGTCGGGGTTTGAGATTATTTTACGACCAGATCGTTCGTTTTGGTGTGCACCGATTTTATATAAATAAGCAATTTAGCTAAATTGACAAATAAATTCTATTTGAACTTTTTACATTTTAGTAGTTGAACTAGTCAGATTTTATATAAATAAGAAATTTAGCATAATTGACAAATATTATATGTTTGAACTTTTTGAGTTTTAGTAGTTGAACTTGTCAGATTTTTTATAAATAAGAAAATTAGCATAATTGTCAAACATTATATGTTTGAACTTTTTGAGTTTTAGTAGTTGAACTTGTCAGATTTTATATAAATAATAAATTTAGCATAATTGACAAACATTATATGTTTGAACTTTTAGAGTTTTAGTAGTTGAACTTGAAAATAATATTTAATTTGGTTTTTTAAATAATGTTTGAACTCTTTGAGTTTTAGTAGTTGAACTTGTCGGATTTTCTATAAATAAGAAATTTAACAAAATTGACAAACATTATATGTGTGAACTTTTTGAGTTTTAGTAGTTGAACTTGTCAGATTTTATATAAATAATAAATTTAGCATAATTGACAAACATTATATGTTTGAACTTTTAGAGTTTTACTAGTTGAACTTGAACATAATATTTAATTCGGTTTTTTTAAATAATTTTGAACTTTTTGAGTTTTAGTAGTTGAAATTGTCAGATTTTATATAAATAAGAAATTTAGCATAATTGACAAACATTATATGTTTGAACTTTTAGAGTTTTTAGTAGTTGAACTTGTCAGATTTTATATAAATAATAAATTTAGCATATTGACAAACATTATATGTTTGAACTTTTAGAGTTTTAGTAGTTGAACTTGAAAATAATATTTAATTCGGTTTTTAAATAAATGTTTGAACTTTTTGAGATTTAGTAGTTGAACTTATCGGATTTTCTATAAATAATAAATTTAGCATGATTGACAAACATTATATGTTTGAACTTTTAGAGTTTTAGTAGTTGAACTTGAAAATAATATTTAATTCAGCTTTTAAATAATGTTTGAACTCTTTGAGTTTTAGTAGTTGAACTTGTCGGATTTTCTATAAATAAGAAATTTAACATAATTGACAAACATTATATGTGTAAACTTTTTGAGTTTTAGTAGTTGAACTTGTCAGATTTTATATAAATAATAAATTTAGCATAATTGACAAACATTATATGTTTGAACTTTTAGAGTTTTAGTAGTTGAACTTGAAAATAATATTTAATTTGGTTTTTTAAATAATTTTGAACTTTTTGAGTTTTAGTAATTGAACTTGCCAAATTTTATATAAATAAGAAATTTAGCATAATTGACAAACATTATATGTTTGAACTTTTAGAGTTTTTAGTAGTTGAACTTGTCAGATTTTATATAAATAATAAATTTAGCATAATTGACAAACATTATATGTTTGAACTTTTAGAGTTTTAGTAGTTGAACTTGAAAATAATATTTAATTCGGTTTTTTAAATAATGTTTGAACTTTTTGAGTTTTAGTAGTTGAACTTGTCAGATTTTATATAAATAAGAAATTTAGCATAATTGACAAACATTATATGTTTGAACTTTTTGAGTTTTAGTAGTTGAACTTGAAAGTAATATTTAATTCGGTTTTTTGAATTATGTACATTTAACAGATAGACTATTAAGTTCTATTCTTTTTGGAGGTTCATTGTTTTTGTATCATATTTTTTCCTTTTTAGGTTAATTGACAAACATTTTTCTTGTAGTTTATATTTCTTTTTCCCCGCCCTCTGGTTTGTATACCTGGGCTTATTGGTGGCGTGTTTTGTTGACGATGCAGGCTATTGGGTCGTTTTTCGGCCCAGATAGCTCGTCTGCGCGACTGTGTAGTGCGTCGTGCACGTGCTCTCTAGGTTTAGTCCCACCTCGCTAGTCGAGGGGGCTCTGGACCTGTTTATAAGCGCGGCAGAGGCTCACGAGTCGAACTACTTTGAACACTTACCTGAGCGCTTATACACGGCGCTCGCTCTCTCTCTTGACCTGTGGGCCCTGGTCGGCAGGTCCTGCATTGTGCGGATTACTAGGGATTCGCCCACAGGCTCGATTTCAAGTGTCTAGCATTGCCAGGGCCTGGGCCTGACCTTGGGCGGTCAATTTTTTGTTTTTTTGTTTGTTTGAATATAGTACTTGACTCCACCAGTGACTTGGACTGATACTTTTTGTTCTAGCTCTTGTCAATTTTGTGTGAGTGTAATCTTTTTCATTTGAGTTTTTCGCCTTCTTTTTGTGTTTTTTTTGTGATTATTCTCAAGTGTCTTCTGGTGTCATTTTCGGAACTATGTACTTGCGTGTAGACTGAGTTGTACTGATGGTGCATTCATAGTAGCGCTTAAGGACTGATGCTTCTTTGTAACTTTTATTGTAGTAAGTATGTACTGTCTGATCAAGTGTACTGAGTTGTACTGACATGGAACAACGTTGTGTGATTAGTTGCATCATAACTAGTACTTTAGAGCAGCGACAATGTTCCATTCAGAAGCTACTTTTCAATTTTGAAATGATGGATTAACAACATACGAAGCTACCAAACCAAACTTAACCAAACTTATATAATGAGATAAGCAAAACATTGTACTTGATGACATAACTAAACTTGTTCAAACAAGACAAGCACGACATAATCATACTGGTTCAACCCAACAAGAGCAAACTACTAATTTTAAACAACAAGATAAAAGGCAAGCACAAGTGGAAGTAAAACGAAGGTAGGCTCTAATGTATCTTCATCCCGTAAAGGGGCAATAGGGGCGGTCGTAGTAGTTTTCAACCTCCCGCTCTTTCACATATTCTGAACTATCTGTGATGTAGTCGGTTATGAACCATGACTTGTACGTGGCGTACGCATCTACTCTTGCATACCCGATGAGGTTGTCTGGCAGCGGGCTGGTCCCCCATAGTTTGTAGTCTTCCTGCGTGTTGATCTTCTTCTTCATGCCTTTGTAGAATGGGTGGATGACGCTGGCTGCAACATTAGTCAAGGAGTCGTACTCTTTTCCGGTGTATGGAACTCTCCACTTGCGCTGAATGTCGATGAACTTTTTGGGATTGATCTCCATACCGGACAACTTCAGCTTCTCTTTGTCACTTTCAATGCTGAAACCGGCAAATGTGAACAACTTCTCGTGCTGCAGCATCTCGGTCAGGAGCTTGGGCCTGCAAGGGGAGAGCCATTTTGAATATTAGCATTACTTTGATGTTTGAACTATTCATTTTTGTTTTGTTTTACAAGTGATGAATCCATGAAGTAGTTGTTTATGTAGGGTAAACAACTAGTAAAGAAAGTTCTGAAATTAAATTAAGTACATCATGTTATTCTTCTTCTTGGATTATACATAGTTTCAGTCAATGTTGTATGTTCTGCATTGGTACTAGTTTAGTCTACTTTTTGTTGAATAGGATAACACATAACCAGTGCTTCACCAAGTTCTTAGTTTATTTTCTTATGAAAATAACATTAGATCAAATTCAGAATGTACTTCACTACATCAAGTTCAGAAACATCTTTTTAATACATCAAGTACATAGACTACTCTATTTGATTAACGTCAGAAACTACACTAGTCGATCAACTTCAGAATTTAATCTTCCGCAAGATTTTCCAAATACTAATCCAGTGCATCAGGTTCAAAAATACATTTATAGTATATCTCCTTGAGAAAATGCAGTAGTGCATCCACTTTTTCACAAACCACACTAGTACATCTAGTTGGGAAACAAGTGTGATTAAATTTTCAGGATACAGTACTAATAAAACAGATAAACCATATTCAGGGCAAATGAGTAGGATTGCTCACCATTTTATGGCCGCTGCGATGTGGTACACCAAGCAGAGTTCGTCGACGCACAACTGCAGTACTGCTGCCATCTGGGGAGGTTCATCTTCGTTGGTGTAGTGCACACCAACACCGACGATCCTACGACTCCTGTCACCAAGCTTCCTCGACAGCCTGGAGATCACCTCGTCGGCCTTTTCCGGTACACTGGTGCAGACGATCTCCAGCGTCTCATTGCCGTGGAGCTCAACCCCTTTGAGGGTTGTTGTGTACTCGCGCTTCTCTCCGGGGACGTGAATGTCGACGAGGTTGCTCCTCTTGTCCGACGTCTCGGCATGATGATGCTTGGCGGACGGTTCCTCCGCCATCGCCTTCCTCTGGCGACTGTGGGCTTGGGGGAGAGAAGTTTTTGGTTTGTGTGCAATGGAGATGGAAGCGACAATGGTGGTTTGTGGGAATGAGGGAGATATGGAAGAGAATGAGTTTTTTTGCAGTGCGTGGACATGGATTTGTGGGAGGCGGTTGGTCGGGGGCGTGTGTGTAGTGGGTGTTGTGGCGTGGGGTCACCGTTTGCAGGCCCTTGTGGCAACCGCTCAGTGGGTGGCGCAGGTGGAGGCGTGGAAGAACTAACCGTCCAAGATAAATGGTTTTTACTGTAGAACTGACTAGTCTTGTCAAGCTGCACTTATGACCTGCTAAATCCCACTTGCACGTCTCTGCGATGGTGATGATGGCATTTTACTGTTGCATCGATTCGTATAGTCAAGCTGTACTTATCAACTGCTTATCCCACTTGCACGTGTCAGGGTCGGTGTTGATGGATGTCTGAACTCCTCTACTTTCGTACTTGGACTGGTGATTGAAGTGTAATTGAACGTACCAAATACCAGTGAGACTATGTGTGATGCTAATGTTTTTTAAAACAATTTTCATATTTTTTAAATGATTGTTTATATCAAGATAATTTGTGAGTATTTTTTAAAGATAAATTAGATTTCCATCAGTACAGGATGTATTGTATTCGCATTTTGCTTGAGGTAATTATTTTTATGTACTGATGGTCTTTCTGAATTGGGACTGGCAAAAGCAGGCATAGCTTTGTATTTTCAAAACGATGTTTTTTGAGTCGTTCATGGGTGTGTTTGTTTTACTATGCTTTGTACTGACAACTGATAATTATCAGAACTGATGTACTACAAGAGTTTAAATTTTTCCTTGACATTTTTTTGCTGAGTTACTAGTCGACAGTAGCATTTGCGTCATATATATCCAGATAAGTTTTTTCAAATTTATTTGTGACTGCATTAAAAAGGATTATCAGATGGTTTAGATAATAATGCCACTGCTCCAGCAGGCACAAATAAGAAATTATATCAGTACTGATGTGTACTCTGCCTTGTACTAACGACTGAGAGTTATCAGTACTGATGTACTACAAGAGTTTAAATTTTTCCTTGACATATTTTTTTGCTGAGTTACTGGTTGACAGTAGCGTTTTGCGTCAGATATACCTAGATAAGTTTTTTCAAACGTATTTGTGACTGCATTCAAAAGGATTATCAAATGGTTTACATAATAATGTCACTGCTCCAGCGGGCAGAAATCAGAAATTATATCTTAACTTTAGTACTGATCGAGAAATCGACGATAAAGCTAAATAAGTTTTGGTAACGACCGTGTTTCTGAAATGCTTCCTCAT
This sequence comes from Triticum dicoccoides, assembly GCF_002162155.2. Lineage (NCBI taxonomy): Eukaryota > Viridiplantae > Streptophyta > Magnoliopsida > Poales > Poaceae > Triticum > Triticum dicoccoides. The sequence goes on along the minus strand of NC_041391.1, from coordinate 589,262,708 downwards.
TGTGTGCCGATGCAACTGAGACTACAAGGTTATTTTTTAGTTCACACAGCAGGATAACCACTATGTATTGTTCAGTCTTGAGCTTCTCCTAACTGTCCCCGAATGTTGTGCATTGCCGGCGCCCTTTCCAGGTTGAGGCTTGGCAGCTTCATCGTCAGTTTCAGTTTCCTCGCCCCCGACACTGTCATCTTCATAGTCTTCGTCTGATTGGCCATCATTCTCGTCAAACTCTTCTTCTTCATCGTCTTCATTTGATTGCTTGGAACTCTGTACCTTGCCCTATTTCTGTTCAGCTCCATTGACCTCCTTGCCCACTTTGCACGTGCGGGCATTATGTCCGTCAGTTCCCCCACACTTGCGGCAAGTGTAGCTGTTACGTGTCTTGTCTCCATTGGTAGAAAGCTGGGTGGCTCCAATATGCTTGTTCTTGTTGACAGTGGCATCTGTGCGGAGTGGGCATGTGCGGTAGTTATGGTTGCTCACGACGTTGCAGAATCCGCATGCCCTTATCCCGAGAGGTTTGCCGTCCGGCCCAAATTCCACGCGCTTGATGGGGCGTGGTGGCTTTTTGGCTGCTGCTTTTGCAGCTTTTGCTGCTTGTGTCTTGCTCTTCCTCCCATTTGTATTTGAGAATATGGGTGGTTTAATCACCCTTTTCCTGCTGCTGCTGGTAGGATGTGCTATTGTCATGTCGTTCGCCTACAACACCATCAAGCTCATGATCTCGCATGTGAGCTTGTTGGTGCTCATGAGTGTACACATGGGCAAGCTCCGGTTGCTGCTGCTCCTCTTCCTCGTTGTCAAACGGGTCAATAGCTCCCAGATGGTTCATGTGGGATAACATTGTAGCAATATCCTACTCAATGGCTTCATTGTTCGCGACACCTCCGTTTTCAGCAGAATGCATGGCGTCGAGTTCTTGTTCAAGTTGTCCATGACGACCCGCGACCTCACCATTTGCTCTTGGCTTCGCAAGCTTTTTCCGTGCACCCTCATGTTCAGCATCAGTAGTGAGCTTTCAATGAAGTATTGGGATGCCTTGTTTGACGCTGCTATCCTCAAGTCATTTCTGTCAAATCTTGGCTAGATGTTCGGGCGTTTGGTGTATCTCCTGAGGATGTATTTCTCTGGAACGCTGGCAGCCTTAATTGTCTGCATCATGCACAGGACATGCACGCAGAAAACACCTGTATTTGTTTTTTGAAGAGGTGCATGTTTTTTGTCATTTCATTCAAACAAAAACTTTGCAAAAAAAAGTAGTACAGTATGTAACATCTTTTTTGTAGTCCTCACCTGTGTGGTCCCATAGCTTGCACTCGCACTCATATGTTTCTCCCACGGGGTCTGCAACCACCTGGAACGCGTGCTGAGCCCACACAGACAGTTTTTGCGGGTGGTTGTAGCGCACGAGGTACTTTGTGGGCTCTTCCGTCTCTGTCGCCGTGAAGAGTGTGCTCAGTTTGAGCCTTTTTCTGATCTCGTTGTACACAACTCGTGTGTACAGCTTTGCCATCTGGGTGTCAAACCCGTAGAAGGTCAGCGTGTTTTGTTCCTTCTGCACATGCAAGAATGATGACCAAATTGTTAGTTTTCTCGTAACAAAAACTTCTAATAAAGTTTTTGTCGGATTTCGGGTTCCGGCAGACCCTTGAGGTTCGAACACTAGGGTGCGCGCGGAGATTACGCCCTCTGTCTACCTGCTCCTTGCCGAATCGCTAGGATCTAAACTACGGAAAGATCAGCACAAAGACACAGGGTTTATACTGGTTCGGGCCACCATTGTGGTGTAATACCCTACTCCAGTGTGTGGTGTGGTGGATTGCCTCTTGGGCTGATGATGAACAATACAAGGAAGAACAGCCTCGCGAGGGTCTGTTCTTGGCTGGTGCGATGAACTGCTAGGAGGAGTTCAGTCGCCCTATCTCTCTCTTTCTATCCTAGATGTATGCCAGATACCAGATACCCGATCCCAGATACCAGATACCCGATCCCTGGGGGTGGCTAGTCCTATTTATAGGCAAAGGCCCTGGGCCTCTTCCCAAATGTTGAGCAGGAAGGGTGCCAACAATTGGCCATTTTGAAGGGGAACAACGGGTACACTTATCCTGACTAAAGTTGGTCCTCGCCTGCCAAAGGATCTGGTGGTGACGCCGGCTTGGGCTCCACGGTGACCTCCATCCTGCCATTGGACTGGTCTTGGTCCTGTTGCACCGAAATGGATGCCTTTGCTTGATGCTCTCGCCTGCGCTTGCCCCCTTTGCACCACAGAGGAAAGGAGGACACTGCGCTGGCTGGCGCCCGACTGGCGCCCTTGGTCGGCATGGCTTGCATCATGAGCACCTCGCGAGGTACCCCGCCTTGAACTCTCCGCCTCCTCGCGAGCTAGCCTGATGAGGCCTTGCCTGAGGAAGCTCCTTGTCATCCGCCCCGCGAGGCTTGGCCCCTCGCGAGGGTCTTGAGCTTGTGTTGATGAAGATGGGCTGTGCTGGGCCCCCCTTTGAGCCACGTCGCAGGACGTAGGTAGGCAAGTCTAGGGACCCCCGTTCCCAGAATGCCAACAGTAGCCCAAAGCGCGCTCGGACTTGGCCGAGCAGAGAGGCGAAAGGGCAAGTGTGAACTGTCGCGGGCCCTAATAGCCTACGGTCTTGGGCGCCGTGTGGCGGTTGATTGGACGTGGGCGCCTCTGCGACCGCGTGAGTTGATAAAGGAGCAGCATCTGCCCCCTTGCGTTCTTGCTTTCTCCAGTTGCTGCTTAGATCCCCTTTCTTGCGCCTCTCCTCCCCACCTCCGAAATCTTCAGATCTACTCCGTCCGCGCACCCTAGCCAGACATGGCGCCTCGCCAAGCCCTGGCCGGAGCTTGGTACTCGTCCGCCTTGGACCCGCCGAACGTGTCGGAGGCGAGCCTTGCCCGGGTGCGCCAGATGGCGGCGGCGCAGGGCATCGATGGGGCGAAGGTGTTCAAGACCGGTTTTTCCCTCCCTGAAGGCCAAGGGAGCACCTTCTATCCGCTCTTCGTGAGCGCCATTGTCGCTGGTCTGTTGCCTTCCTTTTCTGAGTTCTTCTTCTCTGTCCTCCGCCACTATAACGTTCAAGCTCTGCACCTCCATCCCAACTCCATCCTTCTTCTGGCAATCTTCGCCTATTATTATCAGGCTCACGTCGGGGTGAAGCCCTCAGTGGCCTTGCTGCGCCACTACTTCTCCCTCCGGAACTCTCGTGGTTCCGTCTCTGCGTGTGCGAGCTTCCTCGCATACGGCAGCTCCATCGCCATTTCGAATCCTGGGAAAAGGATCAAGGGCTTCAGGAGCAAGTGGGTCTTGGTGGATGCTGGGCGCATCCATCCTCGGCTGATCCTGCCCTCGGGGCACCCCATGAGCTCCGACGATTGGTCCTGAGTGGAGCTTGTGGATCCTCGTGCGAAGCCGGTGTTGGAGAAGATGGGCGCGGATTTGAGGCCGGCCAGCATGGCGGCGGCGAGGCTGACTGGTGCATCGCTGCTGAGGGAGTTCTTGGAGCACCAGCTGGCTCCGCTCCGCCAATACTCGCTGCCGATGTGGAGGCCTCACCCAAGCCCCGTAGTCTTGGCCGATGAGGATCTGGCTGCGGTTCTCCAGTCTTTGGTTGGGGGCGACATGGCGAGGTTGGAGGGCGCTCCTACGCCCCTGTTCCTCCGCGAGGACTGGGAGCAAGTGGTGGGGCCCATGCCCGCGGAGGCTCCCGAGGACCCAGTGGACGTGTCCTCCGGCGACTCCAACGAAGAGCAGGAAGAAGGGGAGCGGGAAGAGGGGGCTGACTCTGAGGCAGAGTCAAGGGCTCCCTCCTCCGGCGTAGGTCCCGCGCCCTCCGCCTCTCTCTGAGCGATGACGACGAAGATCATGGCGAGCGGGGCGGCGGGAGCCCGCCCCCGATCCCGAAGAAGGACCGGACCGGGCTGATCCCCCGTGGGTCTGCCCCAGTCCCGAAGTGATCCACAGGCGCGTCTCCTGCTCCCGGGCTCCTTGAGGCTGACCCTTGCAGCCGGCTCTTGGGCTTGAAGTACGATCGTAGGCTGCTCGAGCCCGCAAGCGATGACCTGTAAGTGCTTGATTCCTATCTTGTTTATTGTTTTGTTGCTGAGGCTTGACGCTCGTATCTCCCGGCTAGGCTGGCGCCCTCTGCAAAGAAGCCGAAGGGGGCTCCTGAGGTTCCATCCGTGGCAGCGCATCTGCCCGTGAAAGAAGATGAGCGTGACACACGGGCCTCTCCTGCCAGGGCGCCCTCGCGAGGCCTGGCTGAGCCGGTTGGGGCGATATCAGCCCCCATGGCCCAAGCGACTCCCGAGGTGCCCCTGCCTGATGCCGCCACCACAGCCGTTGGGGCGCAGCAGGCTCCGCCTCAGGATACTGTGGTCACGCTGCCGTCTTCTCCTCCTACTCCTCCCACTGCTGCTTCTCCTACCATTGTTCTGGATCGCATTGTTGCCGAACTGGACCGCCTGCGGCAGGATCTTTTTGAGCGCTGACCCTCATTTAGTGGCCGGGTGCTTGGAGCTAGCTTCTGGCTGGATTCGCTCCGATGCTTCAATTCGGGCGGCGCTGGTCCAGGCTTCGACGACCTGCGACGAAGAGAAGCAAGCCATCATTGGGGCGAAGGTTGCCCGCAATGCCGCCTTGGGGGAGGTGGCTAATGTCTGAGATTGCTGCGAGGCGCTGGAGAGCAAGCTGAAGGGCTTGCAGGACCGGCTCGCCGAGGAGACCCACCTTCATCAAGAGCAGGAGGAAGGCATGAAGGCTCATGAGGCGGCCGTCAAGGACCGGGACGCCAAGCTCAAGAAGCGCCATGACCGCCTAGGCGCGCTGGAGCAAGAGCTGGAGGCGAGGAAGGTTGAGCTGGATGGCAAGGCACGGGTTCTTGCCGAGGATCGCGTGGCCTTTGCAAAGATGGAGGAGAAGGCTCGTGCTTCACTAAAGACGCTTTATGAGAGCGGCTTGGAGAGCCCGCTGGTCGGTGAGGAGGACAGCCCCGCCAAGATGCTTCCCTTCCTGGTTCATGCTCTTGAAGATGTCACCCTTGGCCTTGGCCCTACGGCTGAGGCCGAGGCACGTGTCTTGTCTTCCGCGGTGCTGACGCAGGTCTTCACCCACATCTATCTTCGCGACCCCAACGTCGACCTCGACAGCCTGTTGGAGCTAGAGAGTGGCGAGCATGCCGCTGCCGCTTCTGAGGCCGTGAAGGGTCGTGCAGAGGCTCTATTGGGGAAGTTCCGGACCTTCAGCACCAGGCTGAAGCGGAGCGCTGCCAGCCCTGCAGCTCCACAAGGCGAACCCGCTCCGCGCAGCTCCACCGCTGGCAAGTGACTCCGTCGTGGCTCCTGTGCTGCTTTTAATTCCTGCACATGTACAATGCCTCGGGGAGGCGTTAAAACTTGCATTTGGTGCTGTGATAACAGTATGGACTATAATATTTGCTTTTGAATTCCTTGAAATTTGCGCTTATTTCCTTCCTACTTGCTTATGTCCTACGCCGGCAGAGCCCGGCCGCGCGCATACCTCAGCCGCCGTTAGCCCCGACAGGAAACCAGGACGGGACTAAGGAGTGAGGGGCTACGTGACAAGTTAGGCTCCTGAGTTGCAATGCTCAGGAGTCCCCCTTGGTGCTCGAACAACAAGTAGGGAGGTGAGATGTGGGGGGAACTACCGTTCTACGTCTGCAGAGCCCGGCCCCGCGCATACCTCAACCGCCGTTAGCCTTTCGGAACTAAGGAGTGAGGGGCTACATGACCAGTTAGGCTCCTGAGTCACGATGCTCAGGAGTCCCCCTTGACGCTCAAATGGCCTTCATACCTTGGCTCCGCTCGGGGAGGGACGTGCGACAAACCAGGCCCGGGGGGCCTGGCTGGGTGGCGTGCATCCGGGCGTGACCCAGGCGTAGCCCCCGTGCCCAGCCCCCTCGCGTGGCACTCCCGAGGGGAGGCGTTGCGATGAGGCTAGACACTGAGCTCTGGGCTCCTTGAGGTTGATGCGGCCCGGGGGCCATCCTAAGTTGTTTAACACCAGCGCGGAGCATAGCGCTTCCGGGCATAGCCGCTCCTTGGCAGTGTCGTCAGCCAGCACGGAGCATGGTGCTTCCACTGGTGCGTGGGAGGGGGCTCCCCTCCAGGAGGAGCCCCCGGGGCGTATACAACCCCGCCCTGACATGTGGCCGGCACGGTAGGGCTTGACGAGGTGTATCTGGGCACTTGTGAGCCAGCGCGGGACTCACGGGGCCCTACCTCAAGGCAGGTTGCGCCTGGCTCTGGGCCTTATCTTGGAGTGTGTTCCTGCAAATTTGGCTAGATGCCGGTGCTCTACGTCCTTGGGTCCCGGCTCTCGGGCTGGTCTTAGCCGTCGCTGGTATGCCAGGTCGCGATGCCGTGCACAAGACCAGAGGGTGAGGGCCGGAGAGCCGGTAGGAGCCCTGAGTCGCGATGCTCAGGCACCCCCCTTTAACGCGCAAGCTAGGTTAGATGTCGAAACTCTATGTCCTCGGGTCCCGGCTCTCAGGCTGGTCTCAGCCGTTGCTGGTATGCCAGGTCGCGATGCCGTGGACAAGACCAGAGGGTGAGGGCCGGAAAGCTGGTAGGAGCCCTGAGTCGCGATGCTCAGGCACCCCCCTTTAACGCGCAAGCTTGGTTAGATGCCGAAACTCTACATCCTTGGGTCCTGGCTCTCGGGCTGGTCTCAGCCGTCGCTGGTATGCCAGGTCGCGATGCCTTGGAGAAGACAAGAGGGTGAGGGCCGGAGAGCCGGTAGGAGCCCTAAGTCGCGATGCTCAGGCACCCCCCTTTAACGCGCAAGCTTTCGACATCCAAGAAGAAAAGGTACCGTGAACTGGCACCAAATAACAAGCATGATGGGTCAAAAGCATGGCCCTAAGATAAATGCAAAAGGGGTACATGCCACTGGGTCTGACCCGAGCGGCTTGGGGATAATGCAGCCCGAGGGGCGCCCCCAGCAGAGTAAGCTAAGAACATGAAATAAAAGGGATACACGCCGCAGGGACGGACCCACGCGGCCTGGGAATAATGCGGCCCTGAGGGCGCTCCCAGCTGGAAATGAAACTTGAAAGATGTCACCTGATGATGCTGAAGACGAAGGGGTGTTGATGTAGCAGACTCGGTGGGCTGCGAGAGCCGATCCTCACGAGCCCCCAGGCCCTGGGGCCTCGGGAGGCTCCGGAGGCGCTAGTGGCTCCTCGCGGACCATCTCCATCTCCACCAGGGCCGTGGCGCGCCTGACCTCTCGAGCCCCCAGGATGGCCCTCATGAGGCGCTGGTACGCGGCAACCGCGTTCGGCAAGCCATAAGGCATGCGAACGTAGTTGTGGGGCGGACCCTCGCAGCGTCCCACTTGCGAAGGCTAGAGGCGCTCCTGAGACGCCGCTCGATTGAGCCCTGGTATGTCGATGCAGACGCGCAGCCCACCATCCTCGCCTAGATGGGGGGGCACAGCGGGTAGGCGGCGGCTGCCTCTCATGACTCTTGGCTCCTGTAGCTCCTGAATGGCCTTGCTGACGAACTCCTGAGGGTTTGGCCCTCCTTGCCTTGCTCCTTCTTGAGGGAAACGTGCCTCGAAGCACGCCTCCACGTGATGCCCAAGTGCCTCCCTCGTGACCTTGGCAAGGTCGGCGGCCCTCCAGGGGAGAGCCCCCGAGCCCTGCCTGAGGGGAGCACCGGGCGCGCCTCCCTATGTGATAGAAGGAGGTTCCCCCTAAGCAGGCGCGGGCGCTAAGGGGCCTGCCTCCTGAGGGGCCGGGTCGGACAATGTCTTCTTCTTCTTGGGGGCGGCCTCGGGAAGCCTCCTGCTTCCGCGGTCTGGGTCTTCCAGTGACGCAGCCTGAAAGGCTCGCTCCAGGGAGCACACTGTGTCTCTCTCTTCGCAGGGCACCGTGATGACTCCGCCACTTCCTGGCATCTTGAGGACGTTGTAGCCGTGGTGGGTTACGGCCATGAACTTGGCCAGCGCGAGGTACCCGAGGATGGCGTTGTACGGCAGGCGAATGTGGGCGACGTCGAAGTCAATGAGTTCTGTGCGGTAGTTGTCGCGTGCCCCAAAGGTGACAGGGAGGCGAACCTGCCCGATCAGGACCGTGGAGCCGTCGGTGACTCGGGAGAAAGGCTTGGTTGGCTGAAGCTGATTGTAGGGCACTTGGAGATTGTTGAACGTTTCCACAGGCAGGATGGTGAGTCCTGCCCCGCCATCGATGAGGGTCCTGGTGACTAGCATGTTGCTGATGATTGGAACAAAGCATCGGGAGGACTCCGGCTGTGGCCGCGCACTTGAGCTGATCCGCAGAGCTGAACATGATGGCGCATGCCGATCACCTGAGAGGGCGTGTGGCCTCGAGCTTGGGAAGGGCTGCATTGACTTCACGGGCGAACTGCTTGAAGATGCACTGAGAGGCTGGGGCTTGAGCTCCGCCCAGGATGCAGGCGATCACGTGTGGCTCCTGGAAGCCCCCAGCCCCCTCGTCCTGATGACGGTCCTCGTTTCTTCTTGGCTGTGGCAGTAGCGGAGGGAGGCCTGGGTTCCCTTGCGGGCGATCCTCGCGAGGCTGATCCCTCCAGCCTTCCTCGTGAGGCGGGTCCTGCCAGCGATCCTCGCGAGGTTGGTCGCGCCACCCCTGGCGTGGGCCGCGGTCTTCCCAGCATCCTGTGTTCCTTCCTCCTCCCCGGTCGTAACCCCGGTCGTTGCGGTCGGGACATCGCTGACCCTTCCTTCACGCACGGCCCGAAGCTCTTGGCATTCATTGGTGTTATGGGTGTGGAGGTCGTGGTACACGCAGTACCGACTGCCCTTGGAGGGTTCGGGCTGATCTCTGCCCCGCTTGGTGTCTGGCTCTGCCGCGAGCACGGCAGCCCCCTTGCGCTTCACGTCCTTGGCTTTGGGCTTCTTCTCTTCTGGATCTGCGGCAGGTAGCTCGAGGAGGGAGAGGCGCCCCTCCTCAGCCCTGGCGCACTTGGTCGCCAAGTTGAACAGCTCCAAGGAGGTGCACAGGTCTTCATGCTACGCCAGCTCCTCCTTCATCCTGACATCGCGCACGCCGTCGGAGAAGGCTGAGATGATGGCCTCCTTGGTCACCTTGGGGATCTTGAGACGCGCGTTGTTAAAGCTCTGGATGTACTTCTGTAGGGTTTCCCCTGGCTGCTGCTTGATACGGCGCATGTCGCTCACGGCGGGTGGCCGGTCGCGAGTACCCTGGAAGTTGGCGATGAAGTGGGTGCGCATCTCGTCCTAGGAGGAGATCGTGCCAGGTGCCAGATTCAGGAGCCAGGTGCGCGCCCCGTCCTTGAGCGCCATGGGAAACTAGTTCGCCATGACCTTCTCGTCTCCGTTGGCGGCCTCGATGCCTAGCTCGTAGAGCTGGAGGAACTCTGCAGGGTCAGCCGTGCCGTCGTAGCGGGGAGGCAGGTCTGGCTTGAACTTGTCGGGCCACGCGACGCTGCGTAGCTCGCGGGTGAAGGCGGCAGCCCGCTGTGGCCACAGGAGGCCTTGGGCGACGAAGAGCTTGGTCCTGCGGGTCCCCATGCGCTGCAGCTGGGAGCAGCACGGGGTCTTTACGTGCCGGAGCAGGGAGCGCTCAAGTAGCTTCTCGAGGGCGTGGGACTTCTTGGCAGCTCTGCTCCTGCCGGGCTAGCGCCTGACGTGGCGGGTTCCGCTCAGGGGCCGCGCGCCTCGGAGCCAGGGTGCCTTCTCGAGGGGGAGGCGGCTGAGGCGCCCCAGGAGCTTCATTGCCCGCACAGGGCGGGGCGCGGTGCAGCGAGAAGGACGGCGCAGGGGAGCCCCCAGCGGCACGGACGAGCTCGGCGACTCGGTCAAGCCACTCCTCGAAGACGTCGTCGATTGGAAGGTAGCGCAGGAGCTTGTTTGCCGCGATGAGCGCAGCTCGAGCCTCCATGCCCGCGCGGGGCGCGCGAGACGAAGAACCAGCAAGGGTGAGCGAGGGTGTAGCAGTGTGGCCGTCTCGCCTCATGGATGGGTGCGGGGACGATGCTTGCTGCTCATTCCCCGTCGGGCCAGTGGCAGCGTTGACGGCAGGTGACGGGGAACGATGGGGGCGCCCGCCGACGGGGGCTGTCTGGGCGACGTGGGAAGCGAGGGCGGCACAGCGCTCGGCGCGGGCCCGACGAGCGTCTGACATGGACGCGATGGTCGGAGAAGAACAGGGCGACGGGAGGTGAATTCCGGCGCACCCCTACCTGGCGCGCCAAATGTTGGATTTCGGGTTCCGGCAGACCCTTGAGGTTCGAACACTGGGGTGCGCGTGGAGATTACGCCCTCTGTCTACCTGCTCCTCGCCGAATCGCTAGGATCTAAACTACAGAAAGATCAGCACAAAGACACAGGGTTTATACTGGTTCGGGCCTACATTATGGTGTAATACCCTACTCCAGTGTGTGGTGTGGTGGATTGGATCTTGGGCTGATGACGAACAATACAAGGAAGAACAGCCTTGCGAGGGTCTGTTCTTGGCTGGTGCGATGAACTGCTAGGAGGAGTTCAGTTGCCCTATCTCTCTCTCTTTCTGTCCTAGATGTATGCCAGATACCAGATACCTGATCCCAGATACAAGATACCCGATCCCTGGGGGTGGCTAGTCCTATTTATAGGCAAAGGCCCTGGGCCTCTTCCCAAATATTGAGCGGGAAGGGCGCCAACAATTGGCCATATTGAAGGCGCCAACAATTGGCCATATTGAAGTGGGACAGCGCCATCAATCCTTAAATTCTTTGATTTCCTGCATATTAAAAGTTCATTCAAAAATGCATGTTGAACTAGCGTCAGGTCAGGCGTTGCGTAATATGTTTGTACTGATAGAGGAAAAAGGACGGAGGCGGTTTATGGGAGGAGAACATGTTTGTACTTACAGGTTAATCAGGTCTTTGGCATTCATTTCGAGGAAGTAGCTACCAGGGTCATCACCGCCCAGTATGCTCATGATTTGTGCATGTTCAACGCCTTTGAACTGCAGGTACTTGACGTACTCCAAGATTGTTTTGTCAAAGCTTTTGTCGGACTGCAAGAAGACAAGCATTTCTGTGGTGAGTTGTGGCCTGTGGTTGTGTTCCCAAACTATCTCTTTTACGACAAATGTTCCATCCTTTTCCTTCTCCAGCCTCATTTTAGCCCCGCAGTTAGTTCTAGCTGTCGTCTTGTTATGCTATCTATTTGCTTCAGACACCTTTGATTCATAAACTCCGTGGCACGTGCAATAAAGGTAGGCTCTGGTCTTATATTGGGGCCTTCCCTGACGGCAAAACCCGCGTGCTTCGCATATACGTTGTAGAAGTTCTTTGTTTCTTTGAAAGTTTCAAACCTCATCTCTAGCCTTGGCAGAACATAAGCTTCAATGTCAGGTGGCTGCACGTAACAGTGACCAAACAAAAACGTAGTTATGAAAATGTTAGATGGGGTGGTCACAGCACCATGGTATGGACTGTGCTTGTATGTTTTTTTTCTATATGGATACTTACATGTGTATAGCTATGCGCTGCCTCCGGTGTTTGCTGTTCTCCCTGGTTTATGGGCGCCGGTGGTGTCACCCTTGGCACATGCAGCAATGCATCTCTTGGAGGGAGCAACGTTGACGAAGATCTCCGACTCTCGTTGTACGGCCGTTCCCCTCAGATTTATTGTGAGGTTGCTCCTATCTATATGGATCATATCTTGTACTTTTGAACCTGCTAGAGTGGCCAAAATTTCTGTCTCTTTGCCCTGGTCTTCCCGTCGCAACCGCTTTTGCAGCATGGATGATTGATGTTGACGGAGCGACTGGTGGAAGCCTTGTTGCAACCCATCCATGACTTCCTATCCTTGGCTTTTTTCATGCGCTGGGGAAGGAAAACATTTGTTGTTGGTGATATTGTTGGCCTTGTTGCAATCCAGCAGAGGCAAAGCTTGCATTCCCGGATATTATTCTTTGCTGTATAGGAGAACCTATCCATGCTTCTGACGGTTGCGGTGTATCTTCAAATCTTCCTGTATTGTTGAAATATCCAGGCAGTATTTCTGGTGTTACCCAACTAGGTGGTGCCCCATATCTGTTTGGCTCATCAAATGCTCGCTACGTGTGCCGCCTTGCATGCTTCTACAAATGACATTCAACAGTTTTGGGATTAATCTGGTTTCGTTTTCAGTCAAACTGTTGAACGTTCATGTTCAACACTGATGTACTGATGTACTATTTTTTAGCACTGTTTGTAAACTAGACATTGAACTCATGCATGACTTCTCTTTTGTTCGTATATAACTTATGCAACTACACTAGAAGTACTCCTAGTTTATGTATCATTGAACTTACTGTGTAATTGTGGCACTCTCTTATCACTATCTACTTGGACTAACGCATATGTTTAAGTTTTTTTACTTGAACTGAAGATAGCATATTAGATGCACGGACAGTAACCTTGACATCCTAATCTTGCATCAATGCATCTACATTACAAGTACTACCAGTTTATGCATCACTGAACTTACTATGTAGCAATTTTATATTTTTTTCAGTAACAGTTTTTTTACTCGTTTTAACTGACGCAACTACATGACTTGTACTCTTAGAAATAACAACATACAACTTTTCAGTGGTAGCTGAACCTTTGTCACTATCTACTTGGACTGACGCATATGTTTTACGTTTTTTTACTTGAACTGAAGATCGCATATTAGATGCACTGACAGTAACCTCGACATGCTAATTGTGCATCAAGTGGCAGGGGTGTAAACGAACTGATGCAAGCATTTGCAACGTACTGATGCAGCACAGATGCAACACACAATTTTGTACTCATGAACCTAATAGTGTAACATGTAGGCAGAGCATAGCAGCACAGATAAACTGATGAACTGATAAATTGACAGAAACATGGTACCTATCTTCATTCAAACCCAGATCTCAAAAACTTGGTGTTGCTAGTAATGTGTGTGGGAAGGATTCCTCACCTGCATCTTGTTGCATGTGACTCCATCTTCGTTTCGTTGGCGGCGTATTGGCAAGAACTTGGATGGTGGAACCATTGTTGTTGGGGAGACGACCGTGCTTGTGGTGGAGCTCTGTCGACGAGGTCCGTCGAGGGGCAGAGGCAGGAGGCGTGGATCACGGCCCAGGCGAATCTCCCGCGCCTGGCAGCGGGGAGGCGTGCGGGGAAGCACCTGCACCAGGCGAGCGGGGAGGCTCCTGCACCAGATGGAGGGAGGCGTGCGGGGAGGCTCCGGTGCCCGGCGGCGGGGAAGCGCGCGGGTAGGCTCCGCTGCGCGGCGGCGGGGAGGTGCTTGGGGATGCTCTGGCGCCGGATGAGGCGACCGATGGTGGCGGCGATCGGGCCGGTGGCATGGCTAGATGGCGGCGCGTCGGGGGCAGTGGTGGCTGTGGATTGGGGGCCGGTGATGCAAACTCGCCGTCAGCGGGTCACGCCGCCACGGGCTCCCTCGCTCCGGCTGCCGCCGTCGCTCGCTCCCGGCGACGGCTGCCTCCGGCGGTAGGAAGTGGGTCGGATTGGGGATGGGTCGGTCGTGGACGCATCGCACCTTATAGGGGGCAAGGGCAACAGAATAGTCCAGCCCTATATATATATAGGGTGGGTCTATTATGATAACACCCTCTAGGGTCTTATTCTGCACACCAAACGCTTATTCTGCACACCACCGAGTGACCCGTAGCTACAAACAGCGACAATTGAACTGCGGAGGTAAAAAGAAAAAGAAAACACACCCCACCCACCCCATCTTATCCTCTCCTCAACCATCTCTCTCCCCGTGCTCCATGACCACACGGCACACACCGCCCAGCCCACCACCTCCCTGGGCCGCCGGACCACCTCCCCCCGTGCCACCGCACCACCTCCCCCCGGCGCCGCCCCGCCTCCTCCTCCCACCGCCCGG
>NC_041391.1:589176817-589248599 GCF_002162155.2 Triticum dicoccoides | reverse complement strand
CCGCGGCGCCCCACCACCCCTCCCGTCCGGTGCGCCACCACCTTCCACACCCGCGGCCCCAAGCATCCACCACCGGATCCGACGAGATCCGTATCGTGCCGAGCTTCCTGCCGGATCTGGCCCACCCCGCCCCACCATGGCCATGGCTACTGCACGGCCTCAACCCCGCACCGCTACGGCCGCGACCATAGCTCCGCCAAGCGACGGTTGGCCTCCACGGCCCGTGCCCCGCGCTGCCCTGACCGTGGCCCCAGCTCTGCCCCCTCCGTAGTGTCGGGCGCGTCGGCGGTACCGCTGTTCCTCCCCAGCCACCCTCCTCCCTCGTGCTCACCCGCCGAGTGCCACATCCTCCTGACCCCATCTCGTTTTCTTAGTGCAGCTTGGCGGCGCGTGGACATGCAGTGCGGGGGCGCCGGCAAAATGATGACGAGGATGGTGTGTGCCTTCTGGATTGTGGGCTCGTTGGTTTTGCAGCTCAATTTTGCTCGTCAATGCAGCCCATTTTTGCTTGTCCGAGCAGTCCATAATGCTCCTGGGCAACCACTTGACATCCTTTCTCATCCATATTGTGTGTGTGCAGTTCTGTAATCATGGTCGTGCAGCCCATCGCCGCTAGGGTGTGTGGTTTGGTCAGTGTGGGCGTGTGGTTCAGTGCCCTCCAATGTGTGGGTGGGCGACAACAAAATGTTCATTGAATGCCATTTGATTTTCCAGATTTACAAAGATGTTGTAAGATTATTTTTTTGAAAAACTATAGTTAATTGTAAAAAAACACCAAATGTCATTTGATGCAGTTCGGATAGGGACACTACACCGCAGTCTGTCTATATCATCGAGAGGTACAAGCAGTTTGTTAATTTTGCCTCCGTTGTTTGTGTAAATTATTCAAACAAATGCAGTGCACTTTTGAGAGAAGTTGAAGCCCATATCATAAAAAAGTAAAGTCGCTTTGGGCTGAAGATGTTCGCTTGGCGGAAGATGTTCACTTGTTTCATTGCTGTAGTGAGCTTCTATCTCTGAGCGGTTCACTATGTTGCCAAGTGCAAAAACAAATTGGAAGAAAACAAACTTGAAAAGGTTGATTTTTTAATGTAGATCACTATGTTAAAATAAAATTGGAAAAGAACAATTGATGCAGTACACTCACCTCATCCCTGTAGTGCATACTTGTTGATAAAAGACGTTACAGAGACCATAAAAGAAAAACAAAAGAAAAATTACGTCCCACAAAAAAGAAAATCATGCAGTGCACTTGTTTGTCCAATGAAGTGCGGTTTTTAGTTTAAAATAAGTGCGGTTTTCTGTCTGATGCAGTACGGCTCGGTTACGGTAGTCTCGAGGTTCACTTTTCATAGTATTGTGGTTCACCAGCACTCGACGTGAAGTGCACTCCACCTCGTTTAGGAAAATTTACGTCCCACAAAAAAAAACCATGCAGTGCACTTGCCCATCTAATAAAGTGCGGGTATTTCGTCTGAAGCAGTGCGTTCTTCTTTCCTCGTCCGAGAAAAAATGCGTCTAAACAAAAAGAAACCATGCAATGCACTTGCCCATCTGATGCAGTGCGGTATTTTGTCTGAAGCAATGCGTTCTTCTGTCCGATGCAGTAAATATGACGATTTTGGTCTCGCGAAGAACAGAGTGTTCGCTTTTCGGTAAAATCGAAACTGCTCTTAAACCGTAAGGACTAGAGAGAGTGTTCTACATGAAAAAGTTGCGTCTCGTCGATATCTTTCCAACAACGTATGATTTGAATTATCCCGACCAGCCGTTTGTAAAAAATTTCACGAAAAAACAGCCGCTGCCTCTCGAAGTCAGCCGCACGATTTTCAAAATTAAATAAAAACCGTAAGGAATCTCAAAACCATTTCAACATATCAAAGTTGCGCCTTGTCCGTAGCTTTACAACAGCATATCATACGTCTCATTCTGACAAACGGTTAGAAAACTGGAGCAAAAACAGTACCGAAAATTTCAAAAAATTTGAAAAAGAGAGTTCCGCGGTTTAGTAAATTTGAAACTGCTCTTAAACCATAATGAATTAGGAAAAGATTTATATATGAAAAAGATGCGCCTTGATGATATCTATCCAACGGCGTATCATTTGCTTCGTTCCGACAAGCGGTTTAGAAAAAAACGCGAAAAATGCTCGCTTCCACTCGTCATCCGCCGCACTATTTTCAAAATTGCTCTTAAACCATGTGGAATCTCGAAAAGTGTTCAACATGTCGAAGTTGCGCCTAATCCATAGCTTTTCAATGGTATATTACACGCCTCATTCCGATAAATGATTAAAAAATTAGCGAAAACAGTATCGAAAAAATAACGCGTGTAGTTTTTTCCGACGAGAAGTTCACTAGTCTCTATTGCAGTGCTCGTCGTCAAAATGATGGAGTGCGCTTCTGTTGAGCGTGCAGTGCCGAAGTGGTGTGCAGAATAGTTATTCTGCTAATATTAGCAGAATAGACCGGCTATATATATATATTTGCTAGTCCCCTCCCACCTCTTCGACGCGTACTATATACCGTCATAACACAAACAAAAAATATTCTACATTGCTGGTCAAATTAACCTCACTATCGGCTGTCCATCAAAGTGATGGACGATGACCTCGCGGGCCCACAAAAAGCATCATATGCGAGTATCGAGTGTCGTGTAGGACAACCATCCACTGCATGTGGCCAAAACATGTATGTATGAAAGGGTTGTATAATGTTTTAAATTACGAATTCACTACTTTGATGTGGCACATGCCTGCCTAACAAAATGGCCAACCGACATGGCGGCTCACAACTTGTAGTGTACTGCGATCCACTCGCCACCCCCAGACGCACACACCCACACACACCGCGAATCCACCGCAACAACGATGCGTGTTAAATTAATCATCCCGCGGTGAACATATATTTGTTACCAAAGGAGGGACGTTTTAATTTCAAAACAATCAGAGATCATTAAGACGTTTAGTACAATAATTGATTGATTTTCTACGGGTATAATGTGTAAAAATCAAATTCGAGTTACATGCACACGTGACAGTGCACCTAAATGGATTGCAAAAACACATGTGTCTCACTGGGTGCATGTTTACTCCCCGTGCAACAAATTTCAAACAAAGAGAATCTTGATTTTTAAATTTTAGTTCATCCAAAACTTATTTGAAGTTCATATGGACACCAATACAAAGTTGCATTGTATTTTTTTGGTCAAATTTGAGACCAGTTTTGATGTAATATTTATCTAATTACAAACGGGAGATTATTAATAATTGGGAACCGATATCCCAAATAGACTATTTATTTGAACCGTGGGCGTTAGAGCAACAATGGATACGTGCCATGCTTCACTTAAGGAAAAAATAAAGCGGCATCATTAATCGTCCAAATAGAAAAACAATATACGTGTCGCCACGCGACCGTGTACCATGCGAGCATGCGTGAGATGACGGGACGCATGCGAGCAGTCCACCATGCAGGCAGACTGGGAGGCGTGCGTGCAGGTGTGTGAATAGACGGATGCATGCTCACTGCACAGTGTCATCGGGAGGCGTGTTAGTAGCTATGTGAAATGGTTGTAGGCATGCCAGCAGTGTGGTGCATAGGCTCACCGGGAGGCGAGCCAGTGGTTTGATCGCTGCCCGCCTCTCTCCCACTACTCCATATTAATGGTGCGCCCCAGCGGCCGCACCCCCCATCCTCGCCACACACACAATTGCCTCTCTACGCTTGCATCCTCGACGCCGCTCTCAGTCATCAAAGCCGTCAGTGTACGAGGATGCCGTCGAAGCGCCCCATCAGAGGGAGTGGCGACGCTGGGGCTTCTAAAGCACCAGAGCACAGTGTGGAGAAGGAGACAGAGATTGCCGTCACCGCAGGTGAGTTACCGCTGCAACCTAACGTCATCGACGGCGTCGAGCTTCCATAGCCGGAGTCGGAGTTCCAAACCGACTCTTGTGACGACTCAGGCGACGACTCCGACGACCACTCCGGCGACGACTCCGACGACGACGGATAACTGGTTAGTCATCTATACCCATTTATGTGTCAAATAGATCCCAGGGTTTCTCTGGTTACTCTTGCCTCCCCCTTTTTGGAATAGAAATCCCATGGTTATGTTCTCCCAATCCATGAAATCTGAGTATGTTTCGTTAGATCCATGTGGTGTATTGATTTCTTGAATGGTACAAGTGATAAGTGATTAGTTGTTTCATCTGTGGAAATAATTTCTAATCCGACTAGGATTAGTGTTCGTTCTAATAATTCCTAGGCAGGACTTGAGAATTGATTTTGAATGACCTCCATATGTTTGTGCCATTATTTCCTTCAAGATTGGTCTGTACATAGACGAATGTGCTTAAAAATTAAACCATAATCTCTGGATATGTATAAATAAATAGCCATAAATTCCTAATCCTACTTCACGACATGTAATCATTGATTTGATGCCAATTTTTGGCAAGTGCCAAATGTTTGCTAGAGGTTAGTTTGTAACCATTAATTTGACGCCATTTTTTTTTACTATTTGTATAGGTGCTGTCTGCCGATGTTGACAGCGAGGATGAAGATATCCAGAGGAGTTACAAGAGGAAAATCCTGAGGGAGCATTATGCGGGAATGCATAATAGGAGTATTAGGATCTGGAATGGTGACTATCAATGCCCATTCTGCAACCACAAGCTTCATGAGGCGTATCAAAGTGTTCTAGCACATGCAAGAGGACGGGCCGTTGGCTCCTTCAAGCAGAAGTATGCTCATAGGGTGGAGTGCGACGCGTACACCGAGTACCTAGAGAAGCTTCAGGATCGTGCCGGCTTGTGAGATGAGATATGGGATCGAACTATGTACGCTTGAGCATGCTTAAGGACGGTTGAACTATGCTTGTGTGTGTACACTTATTATCTATGTATAAGTATGTTTAATCCATGTTTACTTATGTCTAACTGTGGGATATGGATGCAATCAGTTCGGTTGATGGAATCTACCTTCACCCTCGTTTATTGGTCCCCTTTGTAATTTGTGTTAAATGTTGACCAAAGATTTTACTAACAAAATGTTAGTGCAGGTCAGCAAAAATTATATCATTGGATGTGTATTTGAACATAGTGTTCAATTATATAATTTTTGGTGACATGCATAAACATTTCTTAGTCAAACATTTGGTCAAAATTTGGAACAAATTACAGAAGGGACCAATAAACTAGGACGGAGGTAGTACGTCAATCACACACGATTCCCAAAATTGGAACCGTGTGCAATGGCTTTATTGCATGTTGCTTCAATCACACACGGTTCCCAAAATTGGAACCATATGCAATGGCTTTCATTTTGCTTCTTGCGTCAATCACACATGGTTGACTCTAGCAAACCGTTGCCTCCAAAATTCTTTGTGCAAAAAAAACCCACACCGCCCAATTCAGAAATAAAAAAGAAGACCCTTGCCATCCCCACGTCAGAAAAACACTCACCCCCGCCCGCCACCCCATGCCTCCGGTCCCCATTCACACCTACACAAAGCTCCTCCACCTCTACGAATGGAACCACCTATCGTGGCGGTAACCACTTAGCTCGACGCCTCCCGCCGCCGCTAGGCTGCCGGCAAACCCCACCACATTTCGCCACTTCCGCTTGCCACCGCCTATTACCATCGACTTTCTCGACGCTGCTCGCGGTCGACCCAGCTCCACTCGGTTGGGGAATCTGTCGTACTGAGGGTTTTTTTCATAGATGACAAGGTAACTAATTTAATGAGATATTATCTCATCTTTCATCCCAGTTCATCTGCCTCCTTTAATCACCTGGTGGAAATCACCGTGAATTCATTTTTATTCGTGCTGATTTGAGGGTTTTCTTTCATTCATAGTGTACAGTGCGCCGACACATCAGGACCTTGGGACCTCTGCCAGAGATTCCATCTCACCGTACTAGATGACTTGAGCATGTGCGAAGTATGTTCAATCTCACCGTAAATCGGTTGGCATGGCCTACTTTCCTGAATATATTCAAAATATTGCTATATTTGGATAAAAGGTGCCACATGCACCATATACTTCAAAGGGGATTTTCCCCTCTTCTTTCTATATTAGGCAAATTAATGATCTATTGTTCTTTCGATTACTCTCATATTTCCATGACATCATGTTTACCTTATTTGTTTAATTATCGACTTTTGTCCTTCGATTTCAACTATTGTATAGTTCTTTCAATTTGGGCCCATATTTGCATGTTACCATATTTTCTTTAACAATCCTACCATTTTCTGCAGCGCATCCGTTGCTATGCAATAGATTATGTAGTGCACAATTTTTCCCTTTACATAGACCAAGGCTGCACGGATGTCATACTGCACACAAACCATGGATTTACAATCATTGCTACTGTGTTACGTGATGAACGTGGTGACTCCTATTTTGGCGCTGCCTTTTGGAAAGAAATTTCTAAGTTTTATGTACTGAAAGCTGGCACTAAAATTGGACTGCACATAAAAGGGCCCGGTCATGAGATATATGCTACTTTCCCCAACAAAATCATCCATTCTAAGTTTGTTCGAAGTAAGTTTTCTTTTCAACTATTTGCATGTTGACTTACCCAGCAATGTTAAATGAATTGTGTAGTATTTGAGAAACCAATTGTTATTACCTTTTCTTACTATATTCCTACCTAATAACTTCTAGTTACCAATACACTTTTCTATTGTCTTGTTTTAACTAAATATTCCCTGTACTCTCATTTCTATCAGAAAGCGCTGCTGACAAGGAGACTCCAAAGGTGGAGAACAGGCCTGCCAACAAGTAGAGGCGGCGCGAGCTAGAACCACAAGCGACTCTAGCAGGCATAGACTTCATCAGCAGCCTCCCCAATGATATGTTGACAGTCATCATCTCCCTCCTCCTAATAAAATGTGGGGCGCGGACAACCATCCTTTCTCGGCGGTGGCGCCCCTTATGGAACTTCACCCCTCTCGACCTCGTCGACACCCACGAGCTCTGCCATGGTTATCGCAAAAGCTTGGATGCGTTCTCGAAGATCCTCTGCAGTCACTATGGCCCAACCAGAGGCCTTAGAATGCGCAACTTCCGTTCCAACGACAGGGACCGAGCCAATCTTGATGATTTGTTCGGATCCCCCGCCCTAGATCAGATTGAGGAGCTCACTTTTGATGATGGGCATATGCGCTCGCTGCCAATGTCCGCGCTCTGCCTCGCGCCCATGCTGCGCGTCGCCAAGTTCAAGAACTACCGCCCCTCCCCCCCTTAATGACGTGCCCGCTCTTATTCTACCACTACTGAAGCACCTCGAGCTCGTCACCATCTACCTCTCAAACGGTGACATGGAGCACCTGCTCTATGGCTATTCTGCACTCGAGTACCTTCGTCTTCAGGCGATCAATGGGTTGAGTACATTCCACGTTGAGGGAGTCCTAGATTAGGGGGTATCTGGACAGCCGGACTATATACATCGTTCGGACTATTGAAGCGTGAAGATACAAAACTCAAGACTCTGGCCCGTGTCCGGATGGGACTCTCCTTTGCATGGAAGACAAGCTTGGCGATCCGGATATTATATTTCCTCCTTGTAACCGACTCCGTGTAAACCATAGCTCTCTCTGGTGTCTATATAAACCGGAGAGGATGGTCCTTAGAAGGTTGATCACAATTACGATCATACAATCATAGGCTAGCTCCTAGGTTTTCGCCTCTATGATCTCGTGGTAGATCTACTCTTGTACTACTCATATCTTCAATATTAATCAAGCAAGAAGTAGGGTTTTACCTCCATCGAGAGGGCCTGAACCTGGGTAAACATTGTGTCCCTTGCTTCCTGTTACCATCAGCCTAAGACGCACAGATCGGGACCCCCTACCCGAGATCCGCCGGTTTTGACACCGACATTGGTGCTTTCATTGAGAGTTCCTCTGTGTCGTCGCTTTGAGGCATGATGGCATCTCCAATCGCCAACAACATGGTCCAGGGTGAGACTTTTCTCCCCGGACAGATCTTTGTGTTCGGCGGCTTCGCACT
Organism: Triticum dicoccoides; assembly: GCF_002162155.2. Classification (NCBI taxonomy): domain Eukaryota; kingdom Viridiplantae; phylum Streptophyta; class Magnoliopsida; order Poales; family Poaceae; genus Triticum; species Triticum dicoccoides. The sequence continues at coordinate 589,240,582 of NC_041391.1, read as the reverse complement.
ACGGGCCAATTCGCTTGGTCATTTAGAGCAGATCGACAACTACGCCCCTGTCCACCAGGTCAGGTACGGAAACTTGAACTACACAGCGGATATTCACAGAGACTTGATCTTTGACGGATTCGGGCCTGTGTCAGGAGCGCCGGACAGTCATGACGAGCACGGCCTAGACCTGCTGTCGGACAATGCTCGGGATATCACCCCTGCAGTGGCCCCGGACCTAAATCTAGAGCAGACTACATGGCCCAAGGACGGGTGGATGGACCCTGCTCCGCAGGCTGCACACTCATCGGCGGCAGAGCCGAACACATGCCTCACTTCTGAGGAAGCCTGTAACTCCGGACCCCCCGGACTCGTATCAGGCTGTTGGTTCCGGTCCGCACACCCTCGAGCCACCCGAGCCAGGTTGGGCTCCGGTAAAGGAGTTTACCGCTGCAGATATCTTCCAGCACTCGCCCTTTGGCGACATGCTGAACTCATTAAAGTCTCTCTCTTTGGCAGGAGGCTCGGAGCCGAACTATGTCCGGCTTGAGTGGGAAGTAGGCGACGAAGGCATTCGCTGCCCACCCACCACCCACTTCATTGCCACGGTCCATGATTTAACCGACGTGCTTGACTTCCACTCCGAAGACATCAACGGTATGGACGACGATGCAGGAGGTACAGGAGCCACTGCTCATATGGCGGTGGACAGCCACCTCTTCATTCGATGTATATATGGTGGACACTCCAGAGGAAACCAACGGCGACGAGGCAACGGAGGATAACCCCTCAGGGAGAAAAGCAAAGCATGGGCGCCGTCGGCGCCACTCCAAGCCCCGCTGTCGGTGTCAAAACTGGCGGATCTCAGGTAGGGGGTCCCAAACTCTGTGTCTAGGCGGATGGTAACAGGAGACAAGGGACACGATGTTTTTACCCAGGTTCGGGCCCTCTCGATGGAGGTAAAACCCTACTCCTGCTTGATTAATATTGATGATATGGGTAGTACAAGAGTAGATCTACCAAGAGATCAAAGAGGCTAAACCCTAGAAGCTAGCCTATGGTATGATTGTTGTTCGTCCTACGGACTAAAACCCCCCGGTTTATATAGACACCGAAGAGGGTTAGGGTTACACAAAGTCGGTTACAATGGTAGGAGATCTCCATATTCGTATCGCCAAGCTTGCCTTCCACGCCAAGGAAAGTCCCATCCGGACACGGGACGAAGTCTTCAAACTTGTATCTTCATAGTCCAGGAGTCCGGCCAACGGTGATAGTTCGGCTATCCGGACACCCCCTAATCCAGGACTCCCTCAGTAGCCCCTGAACCAGGCTTCAATGACGACGAGTCCGGCGCGCATATTGTCTTCGGCATTGCAAGGCGGGTTCCTCCTCCGAATACTTCATAGAAGATTTTGAACGCAAGGATAGTGTCCGGCTCTACAAAATAAGTTCCACATACCACCGTAGAGAGAATAATCTTTACACAAATTCAATCTGTTGACGTATTCTGCAGCGTGACGTCACACCACGGCCAAGCCTTTATTGGAATCGTTTTTACTGTCCCACCTCAGCGTGTTTAGCGAGGCGGTTTCCTTGGCACGTCTTATCAAAGAGGAGATCATGCCCCCTTATTCCGGGATTCTCATTAATACGGGCGTGGGTAACCCAACCGCGCCATTGATTACGGCGCTTGGGAGATAAGCGAGTTTTACCAGGCTGGTGGGGGACGCATAGCTTCGTCCGTCCTTATAAGGGGATAAGGATCCACCTTTTTACCTACGCCTTCTTCCTCCTTTGCTTATCCATTTCCGCGCACTCGAGCTCCAGCGCCCAAGTCCGCACATCTCGCCTCAACCTTCCCCAGCCATGTCCGGAGCGGGAGGCAAGTGGATGGCCTCCTCCGTCACGGAGGGGCACATCAAAAAGTTGAAGAAAGCCGGATACCTGCATAACGACATTGCGCACCGGCTCCCAGCCGAGGGGCAGCTCGTCCCCACCCCCAGGCCCCATGAGAGGGTGGTGTTCCTTCCCCATTTCCTCCGCGGACTGGGATTCCCACTCCACCCATTTGTCCAGGGGCTCATGTTCTACTACGGCTGGATTTCCACGATCTGGCCCCGAATTTCATCCTCAACATCTCAACGTTTATCGTTTTGTGCGAGGCCTTCCTCTGCATCAAGCCCCACTTCGGCTTATGGCTGAAGACCTTCAATGTCAAGCCGAAGGTAGTGGGCGGCCAGCAGGCGGAGTGCGGAGGCGCCATGGTGGGCAAGATGCCCTACGTCATATGGCTTGAGGGCTCCTTCGTGGAAACCATCAAAGGGTGGCAATCGGGGTGGTTCTACATCACCGAGCCGCGTGACCCTGAATGGGCAGCGGCCCCCGAATTCCAATCTGGCATCTCCACACGGCTCGCCTCCTGGAAAGAGAAGGGCCTGGCATGGGGTGATTTGGAAGAGCTGACCGGACTCCAAACCTGCGTCCAAAACCTTGTGAACAAGAAGATCAAGCTCGTCAACATAGTCCAGGCCATGCTCATCCGCCGGATCCTCCCATGCCAACAATGGGCCTTCAACTTGTGGGAGTTTGATCCGGCACAACACCAAACCTTGAGCAGGCTCTTCGACACTACATAGGAAGATGCATGGAAGGTGTTGTTCAAGGGCGCCGACGCTCCCGCATCCGCTACCGAAGAACACGGATTCAGCTCGCAGCGTCAAGCCAGCGAGGTAAGCTATTCTACCCTTTATGGGACTCTTGTTCTTCATAGTTTGACTCTATGCGGGATCTAAACTCCCCTACCTTTGACAGGCCTGGCAGAAGAAGTCCGGGCAGGTTAACTGGCTGGCTCCCTTGCCAGAAGACCCAGTGGACGCCTGATTGTCGGGGCTACTGGTTTCGGCACCTCACGTGGTGCCGGATAAGAAGGCCAAGAAGAAGGTCACGGGAACCCGAAAGAGTTCCCGACGTCAGGTGTTATCGGACTCATCGTCCGATGACTCCGAGGTGGACTCCTCCCGCGAAGACGAGGAGGAGAAAAAAGAGGCTTCTCCCCCAGCGGGGGGAGAGAAGAAAAGGAAGGCCTTCCCAACTGGGGAGGCCGGAGGGTCCAAGAAGGGAAGGACCCTTCCTCCAGACTACTCCACCAACACCGACGACGGCGAAGAGGAGTGGCCCCCGAGGGCTAAGCCCCTGGCGACATCGTAAGTGTCCGGATACCAGAATAATTCATGGCGTTTCGTTTGTCGCATAGAATCTCCTAACGCCGAATACAACCCTACAGCCCGCCCAAGGACGGGCTCGACATTTCCACGAGCGGCTCCCTGGCTCCATCGGACATGAATAGCACTTCACTTCCGGCCACCTCGTCTCCTCGCGCTGCTGGTGACGCTGAGGTGGGGTCCCAAAAGGGGCCCAGCCAGGAGGAGGAGGTCCCGGAGGTGCCGCAAGGCAACCTCCCGGACATTGGGAATAAGGGGGATCAAACCCCAAGGGGTTCTAAGTCTGGCCCTGGGCCGGACTCCGCACCAGAACCTTCAGTGGTTCCGGAGTCCTGCAAGCAGCCCCTTCGTAAGAAGGGCAAGACTGGGACACCGGTGGCCTCCGTCCAACCGGAGGCACCGGATAGCTTGCTGGAGGCGCTTAACGGCGCCTCCATCAACGAGGAGCACCGCATTATCATGAGTGCGGTGATCCAGAAAGTTCAGTCCGCCAAGAGCAGGCTGACTGAAGCCTGTACCAGCCTTCTAACAGGCTTTGAGGTAAGTTTTTAAGATATGTAAGAATATTACCGCATAGACAGTAACCCCTGATGCTCAGTTTGGTGTTCGGAAAGAAAAGCCGAACTGAGGATCTAAAAAGATATACGCAGGAGTCTAACATAAGTATGTCAATATGGGAATGCAGGCTGCGCTGCTGACCTCTACCGCACTGACTGCAGAGGTCAATGCATTGAAGCAGAGCCTTGAGCTGTCCGAGAACGAGCTTGGCCTTGCCAAGAAGCAGCTCGAGGACAAGGAAGCTAAGTAATACCTTATGGAAGTATATAAAAATGTGGTTGCAAAAAATAACAAGAATAACGTGAAAATTGCAGGGGCCACGAATGAGGTGCCAACCCTCAAGGAAGCGGTGTCCAAGGCCGAAAACAGTGCGGCCGCGGAGCGCACCGAGCGAGAGAAGCAAGAGGCACGGGTGGCGGAGGTGCAGCAAGAGCTCCAGGCTCTCGTGGAAAAACACGAGAGTTTGGAGCGTGACTCGAAGACTCGAGAGTCCAAGCTCTCCTTGGCTCTTGAGAGTGCCAAAGCCGCTAAGGCCGAAGCCCAGAAGGCCCTCCAGGAGATCGAGGCGATAAAGAAGATAGCGGCGGGTAAGGCATTCTTTATGCAAAGAAAGCATGTGAAAGTGAATTATCTATTACTTACCCAAATCCGGAGCTCTCCAGGAGCGTTCGCCGATCTGCCCCGTAGTGTGTCCGATGCTGCCGCGTTCTACCGAGCCGAGGAGGGGAGCTCGATGGAAAAGGTGTTCTGGTCTCAATATGCTGAGGCCGGACATCCAGTGCCCCTGAGCGACCAGCTGAAGCAGCTGGTCGAGCTCCACAAGGTGGCCGAACAGGCCATGAAGGGCCTCATAGTTCGGTTGTGGCCTAAAGAAGCCATGCCTGGGAGCTACTTCAGTCTGGTGCGGTGGCTGGTGGACGCCTGTCCATGGATTGAAGTCATCAAGCGCTCCGTCTGCATTGAAGGTGCTCGTCGGGCCCTTGCCCGTGCTAAAGTGCACTGGGTCAAGATGGACGCTGAGAAGCTTGTGACGGACGCGCCACCGCCGGGCAAGGAGTATCTCAAGACCGAGATGTACTATGAGGGCGTCCTGAAGGGTGCCCTCCTTATAGCGGGTGAATGTTCCAAAGATGTAATTTTTGAGTAGATTCGCATTTGTTATCCTGTACGCTAAAAACTTTGTTCATATGTGCTAAGCAACGCTTGTTAATTTAAAATATTACCTTCTGTGCGGCCATTTATCAGATTTGAGAGATGGCGAGTCGTTGGCTTCAGCCCCCATGCCATGAGTGCTGGGGTGTTCGGGATAAACTTGAGCGCACTTGTTCCCATTCTTGGGTCCTTCGAGGGAGGCCTTCAACACGACGAACGAGGCAACCGGACTATAATGCTTGAACACTCTCACTTAGCCATAGAATTCTATAATTTTAAATTTCGGCGAAGCCCCTGGTATTCGGAAGACCGAGTTCGGGGCGCTATCCACGCCTTGGCCGGACAATGCCGACTCCTTGATCTAAGCGGCATGAGTCTTTAGGGACCCGAAAAACCTCTCGAACAGCGACCGGCACTCGCCCTATCATGACGGTCAGTTTTAGCGTTCTCCACTCAGGTGCTCAACCCAGCTCAACCGGGGCACAATCGCAGTGGTTCTCCCAGCGCTACCTTAGCCGATATAACAGAACGTAAGGTACCAAAACATGGGAGCCGGGCAAACCCAACTATTGACCCAAGACATGATTCAGAGCCGATTCCTATAATGCTACAAGTTCGGGGTGCCGCACTTGTGAAAGTGTTCGGACTTATCATAGCATGTTTTGGGGTACTTAAGCCCCTGGTGTATTGACCGTACCAAGTTGTACGGGTGCAACATGTCATAGATGAACATTTTATGGAAAAAAAGAATGAAATAATAAGCAGAAGCTATGTATTTTTATTCAAAAGATACTGTAATGAAAGCAGAACGATACAAATAGTGCGATAAGCAAGGGATGGGACTATTTAACATGTCCCCCTCCAGGGGTAGGCTGCGGGGTGGTATGTAAAACAGGTATACTGCTCGTAATAGAGACCACCTAGACACTCGACGTAGCTTTTCTGCTTCCCTGGCTGTTGCATCGTGAGTTCCATGATTCTACTGCCGGACAGGGCTTCTGGAAAATGGAGTCCTGAGAATAAGAAAAAAAATAATGACACAATTGGGAGCCCCTGGTGCGGTTAAGCCGCATTCTGGGCATGCCGTGGTCGTGCCCCTCCCCCTATGCCCATGGTATCTCCAGAGCGTAGTTATGTACGCGTGGTACTGGTTTCACGATTTCGCGAGGGCTGGGGTTGGGGCCGCATTGCTACGCATGCTCGGAACGTGCCAGGCGGTCTTGTCGTAGGTTACTCCGGGCGTGCTTGACGGTGTCTGGGCGTTTAGTAGTCGGACTCGAGAATTGCCTTAAGAGGCTGCTTTGTACTTCCGCCACGAGGGCTGCTGTATGCTCCTCCGTTCAGAGAGAGCGTTCGGTGTTTCCATTGACCGTGACTACTCCTTGAGGGCCTGGCATCTTGAGCTTGTGATATGCGTAGTGTGGCACCGCATTGAACTTTGCAAATGCGGTTCGTCCGAGCAGTGCGTTATAGCTGCTGCGGAACGGGAATATGTCGAAGATTAATTCCTCACTTCGGAAGTTATTCGGGGATCCTAAGACCACTTCGAGTGCAACTGAGCCTGTACAGTTGGCCTGTACACCTGGTATGACGCCTTTAAAGGTCATTTTTGTGGGTTTAATCCTTGAGGGGTCTATGCCCATTTTGCGCATTGTATCCTGGTAAAGCAGGTTCAGGCTGCTGCCGCCGTCCATCAGGACTCTAGTGAGGTGAAATCCGTCAATGATTGGGTCAAGAACCAATGCGGCGAATCCGCCGTGGCGGGTGCTAGTGGGGTGGTCCCTTCAATCAAAAGTGATCGGGTAGGAGGACCATGGGTTGAACTTTGGGGCGACTGGCTCCATCGCGTATATGTCCCTTAGTGCATGCTTCCGCTCCCTTTTGGGTATGTGGGTTGCGTATATCATGTTCACCGTCCGCACTTGTGGGGGAAAGCCCTTCTGTCCTCTATTGTTCGGCGGCCGGGGCTCCTCCTCGTCATCGCTATGCAGCTCCTTGTCATTGTTTTCGGCATTTAACTTGCCTGCCTGCTTGAACACCCAACAATCCCTGTAGATGTGGTTGGCTATTTTTTCGGGGGTGCCCATGTATCTGGCACGAGCGATCGAGTATTCGGTCCAAGTTGGACGGGCCCTGAGTATTTCTTTTGAACGGCTTTTTTGCGCTGACCGGGTTTAGAGCCTCTGAATCCGGCATTGACTGCTGTATCTTCAGCATTATCACCGTTAATGCGGCGCTTGTGCTTGTTGCGACGCGACCTGCCATTGCTGTCCTCGGTATCCGAACTACCAGGATTTTTGGTCAGGTTGTTACTGCGAACTAGCCAGCTGCCCTCTCCCGCGCAGAACTGAGTCATGAGTGATGTGAGGGCTGCCATGGATTTCGGCTTTTCCTGTCCTAGGTGCCGGGCAAGCCACTCGTCACGGATGTTATGTTTGAAGGCTGCAAGGGCCTCTGCATCTGGACAGTCAACGATTTGATTTTTCTTGGTTAAGAACCGTGTCCAGAATTGTCTGGCCGATTCATCTGGCTGCTGAATTATGTGGCTTAGGTCATTGGCGTCTGGTGGTCGCACATATGTGCCCTGGAAGTTATCAAGGAATGCGGCTTCCAGGTCTTCCCAACAACCAATTGATTCTGCTGGCAAGCTGTTGAGGCAATGCCGAGCTGGTCCTTTAAGCTTGAGTGGGAGGTATTTGATGGCGTGTAGATCATCACCGCGGGCCATGTGGATCTGAAGGAGATAGTCCTCGATCCAAACCGCAGGATCTGTTGTGCGGTCGTATGATTCAATGTTTACGGGTTTGAAACCCTCGGGGATTTGGTGATCCATTACTTCGTATGTCAAGCATAGTGGGTGTGCGGCGCCACTGTATTGGGCTATATCACGATGCAGCTCAAATGAGCTTTGTCTACTGTGTTCGGCCCGGCCGGAATTGCTGTATCCGGCGTGACAGTTGTCATCACATGTCATGGGGCGCCCACGCGATCCATAGATTGATCTTATTTGCCTTGCCTTGTCCTCCAATATGTCTCACAAGTCTGGCGCATCGCCCCGTGGCTTTGTACTTTTCGAGCGACGCCGGGGTGCGGCTTTAGTGGAGGGCCTAGAGGCCTCTCTGTCGCGGCCATGAGGTGGCCGGTCGGCCGCGTCATGCGCTGGTGATGTAGGTTTGGGTGCTTCCTCCTCTAATTGGGGTAGCAGCCTGCGTTTTGGGTAGCTCTTGGAGGGGCGATCGAGTTTGTACTCTTCGGCTGCAAGGACTTTGGTCCATCTGTCAGTTAGCAAGTCTTGGTCAGCTCTAAGCTGCTGCTGCTATTTTTGAGGCTGCTTGCCATGGCCATAAGTCTGCGCTTGAAACGCTCTTGTTCAACGGAAATCCTCGAGCACAACAAATTAGTCGTCGTCGAGGCTTGCTTCATCTTCGGAGGGAGGCATATAATTATCATCCTCTACCTCTGTGTCTGCCGCTCTATTGTGAGGGCTGGCTTCTCCCTCCTCCTGTGTTGAATCCTGCTGGAGGGGGTTGTCTTCGGCACTGTTCGGGGTGTTATTATCTCCCGTGCCGGAATCACCGTTTTTGCTGTGGCGGGATTTAGAGCGGCGGCGCTGACGCCGGCGCTTGGGTTGTTTCTTGGAGAGGTCATCCTCAGCTGTTCCATTGCCATTCCCATCTTTTGGGGTGTCCACCATGTATATATCATATGACGAGGTGGCCTTCCAGTGCCCTGTAGGCGCTGGTTCTTGGTTGTCTCCTGCATCGTCGTCCATACCGTCGATCTCTTCGGAGTCGAAGTCGAGCATGTCGGTTAAATCATCGACAGTGGCTACAAAGTGGGTGGTGGGTGGGCGTTGAATTTCTTCGTCGTCCGCATCCCAACCTTCCTCACCATAGTCCGGCCAGGGCTCTCCTGATAAAGAGAGAGACTTCAGTGAATTAAGGATATCGCCAAAGGGCGAGTGCTGAAAGATGTCCATGGCAGTGAACTCCATAACCGGCGCCCAATCGGATTTGATTGGCAGGGGCGCGGGAGGTTTGGAGTCCGGAGAGGAGTCCGGCACCTCGGAGTCACGGGCTTTGCAAAGGACAGGGATGGTGTTTGGCTCAATCACCGTAGAGATCATAGCCCCCGAGGCGGTGTCCAGCCACTCGTCCTCGATCTGCGAAGTCGGCTCTGAGCTAAGGGTCGGAGCGGGCGCTGGTGCGGCCTCCAGGGTGCTGTTCGGCGGCAGAGCTAGATCATACCCATCGAGACAGTGCGGCGTGCTTGGCTGTGGCTCGAATCCGTCGAAGATCAAATCTCCACGGATGTCAGCCGTGTAGTTCAAACTCCCAAATCTGACCTGATGGCCAGGGGCGTAGCTTTCGATCTGCTCCAGATGGCCAAGTGAATTGGCCCGCAGTGCAAAGCCGCCGAATATGAAGATCTGTCCGGGGAGAAAATTCTCATCCTGGACCGCGTCGTTGTTGATGATCGAAGGAGCCATCAGGCCTAAAGGTGACGACACAGAGGAACTCTCAATGAAAGCACCAATGTCGGTGTTAAAACCGGCGGATCTCGGGTAGGCGGTCCCGAACTGTGGATCTAGGCGGATGGTAACAGGAGACAAGGGACACGATGTTTTTACCCAGGTTCAGGCCCTCTCGATGGAGGTAAAACCCTAATCCTGCTTGATTAATATTGATGATATGGGTAGTACAAGAGTAGATCTACCACGAGATCAAAGAGGCTAAACCCTAGAAGCTAGCCTATGGTATGATTCTTGTTCGTCCTACGGACTAAAACCCTTCGGTTTATATAGACACTGGAGAGGGTTAGGGTTACACAGAGTCGGTTACAATGGTAGGAGATCTACATATCCGTATCGCCAAGCTTGCCTTCCACGCCAAGGAAAGTCCCATCCGGACACGGGACGAAGTCCTCAATCTTGTATCTTCATAGTCCGGGAGTCCGGCCAACGGTGATAGTTCAGCTATCCGGGCACCCCCTAATCCAGGACTCCCTCAGTCTTGTTGCACCGAAATGGTTGCCTTTGCTTGATGCTCTCGCCTACGCTTGCTCCCTTTGCACCAAAGAGGAAACAAGGACTCTGCACAAGCCGGCGCCCTCCTGGCGCCAGCCTGGCCTTGGTCGTCGTGGCTTGCGTCATGAGCATCTCGCGAGGTACCCCCGCCTTGATATCTCCGCCTGCTCATGAGCCAGCCTGATGAGGCCGTGCCCGAGGAAGCCTCCTGTCGTCTGCCCCGCGAGGCTTGGCCCCTCGCGAGGGTCTTGAGCATGTGTTGATGAAGATGGGCCGTACTGGGCCACTACTGGAGCCACGCTGCAGGCCGCAGGCAGGCAAGTCTAGGTACCCCTGTTCCCAGAACACCGACAGTAGCCCCTGGGCCCAAGGCGTGCCCGGACTTGGCTTAGCAAAGAAGCGAAGGTGCAAGTGCGAAGCGCCACGGGCCCCAATAGCCTGCGGCCTTGGGCGCCGCATGGCTGTTGATTGGACGTGGGCGTCCTAGCTCCCCCACAACGCCTCGGAAACTACACGAATTGACAAGTCCCTCCATGCAAAACGGGTCATGATTACCTACGATCATGGAGGCCAGCGGTTAGCCTCCCTCGGCTATATGTACGAAACGACGCGAGCCCTTCCAGTTCACCCCTTCTTGCTAATCCCCTTCTTCCTCTTCGTCCTTGCTCCTTCCTGCGCCAATGGCACCGATCCATCGGTTTTCTGCCGAAGAGAAGGGGAAGGCCCCTCGAGAGGGTCCCGTCCCGCTTCCTCCAACGAAAAGGCTCGTCCCTTGCCGTGGGGAAGGGGGTGCTAGGCAGGAGGTGTCGAGGCTGTGGTTTGAGCGGCCGCCGCTTGGATTCCCATTGCCCCTGTACACCCGGATTGAGGATCCTGATGGCGCAGGCGACGAGCGGCACCGCCAGAGGCGCCGTCTCCGTCGGCGGATCACGGCAGTGTGCGTCGTTCCTCCTGGAGTTCACACCGAGGGCTCTTCTCGCGAGCTCGTGCTTCATGCCGCCATGCCTCCTCGGTCTTGGATTTGCCTCCCTCCTTCCTTCGCCTTTGAGATCCTATCGAGGGGGCCTATCGAGATTTGGCTACAGCATGCTGACTGCAATTCCCTTGTGACCGAAGCGGAGGTCGAGGTCGTCACTCCGGGCAGGGTCTACCTGACCCATGGCTGGGGCGAGATCGCCTGGGTCGGCAGGACGGGTGGCGCCCTCGTGATCTACCTCGAGTACAACGACGCCTCCCTGATGTTCTTCAAGGTCTTCGACGCGGAGGGACGCCGACTGGAGTGCTGCCCTGAGAGAGGCGGTCGGGCCCCTACCATGGCGAGGACTAGGCTCGCCGATCGCTTCCCCAGCAGCTCCTCAGGCAGCGGAGGCGTCTGAGGATCTAGCGACTCTGCCGAGCTCTTCGCGGCTCCGGAGACGAGCGACGACAGCTACAAGCCCCCGAGCTTGTGTCGCTCTCGGAGCAGGGCAGGTTCATCAGGCCGCCGTCGCCACTGATCTGTATGGGGTTGGCGCCGATGGCTGATGGCCCACTGTTGGTGATGACGTCTCTTGCGGAGGCGCGCGTAGTTAGCACTCTTTAGGATTTGCTCCTTTTGTTCCCTGCGAGGAATCAAAGAACACACCCTGTGGGGGTCTGTAAGGTGCTTGCTGTTCCATTTGTTAGTATGGTCCTTATTGTGAAACGGTGATGGATGCTCGTCCCGTCTTAGCTTAGTTCCCCCTTTCAAACCTCGCGAGGACTCGACGCTCTGCGCTGACAGGTCCCGGTCCCAAGGCAGGCTTCAGCCGTCGCTGGTATGCCATGTCGCGATACCGTGGTCAAGGCGAGGAGGTGAGCGGCCCGGGGTCCAGTGAGAACCCCTGAGTCGCGATGCTCAGGAGGTCCCCTTTAGCGCTCAAGCAGCCATCGTTCGGTGAGAAAGGAGCGCAACGTTGCCAAAACGGAACCGCATTAGGTGCAAGGGTTGGTGTTGCGGTAGCTAGCATTTCTGGAGGGTGACTTATCTCGGGGGTCAGAAGCCACTCCTCGGCGCGGTGCCAGGCCTGCACGTCGGCAGCTGAGGAGTTGCCTGGCAGGTCCCCACGTGCCTCTTCCCTCTCGACCGTGCTCCCCTTAGTGCTCTTCGTCCTCGGGTGCCGGCCCTCGAGCGGGCTCAGCCGTCACTGGTATGCCAGGTCGCGGTGCCGTGGACAAGGCCAGAGGGTGAGGGCTGGAGAGCCGGTAAAAGTCCATGAGTCGCGATGCTCAGGAACTCCCCCTTTAACGTGCAAGCGGTTCACGCGGATGAGAGTGAAGGAGACGATGCGGAGACCTTTCCCGACGCTGCTCCTTAAAGCGATCCTGCGAGTTCATCATGAGGAAAACGAGGGTCTGCCGTTACAATTGCCGGCCAGCTGATGGTTGCTCTGGGAGGGTGACGAGGCGCTGAAGGCTTGGTGAGGTGGCGCCGTGTGGGGTTGCCGCGGCCAGAGATATGCCATCCAGGTTTGTCGACGTTGCAGGGATGGACCCATGCACAAGCATCGTGCCGTAAGGGAGCAGCTCCATCAGTTGGTGTCAATCGAGCGGGCGAGTAAGTCAAGCACGTTAACCATGAAGGAGCGAATCCATTTAGATAGGTGTAGAAAAAGGTGAACACTGCCTGACCGGGCCCGAGCGGTTCGGGGATAATGCAGCCCGAGGGGCGTCCCCAATAAGTTAAGCTAAAACATGAATTAAAGTGATACATGCCGCAGGGACGGACCCACGCGGCCTGGGAATGATGCAGCCCTAGGGGTGCTCCCAGCTGAAAATGAAACTCGAAGGATGTCACCTGATAATGTTGAAGATGAAGGGATGCTGAAGTAGCGGTCGATGTGCGCTGCAGGAGACGATGTTCACGAGCCCCCAGGCCCCGGGGCCTCGGGAGGCTCCGGAGGCACTGGCGGCTCTTAGCGGACCATCTCCACCTCCGCCAGGACTGCGGAATGCCTGGCCGCTTGAGACTCCAGGATGCTCCTCATGAGGCGCTGACGCACGGCAGCTGCGTCCGGCAGGCCGGGAGGCATGCGAACATAGCTGTGGGGAGGACCCTCACAGCGTCCCACGCATGAGGGCCAGAGGTGCTTCTGGGAGGCGGCTCGGTTGAGTCCTGGTATGTCGGTGCAAACATGCAGCCCGCCATCCTCGCCTGGATGGGGAGCTACGGCGGGTAAGCGGCGGCTGCCACTCATGACACTTGACTCCTGCAGCTCTTGAACGATCTTGCTGATGAACTCCTGAGAGTTCGGCCCTCCTTGTCTTGCTCCTTCTTGAGGGAAACGTGCTTTGAAGCACGCCTCCAAGTGGTGCCCGAGCGCCTCCCTCGTGATCCTAGCAAAGTCGATGGCCCTCCAGGAGAGAGCCCCCAAGCCTTGCCTGAGGAGGGCGTCGGGCGCGCCTTCCTATGCGACAGAAGGAGGCGCCTCCTGAACAGGCGCGGACCCTGAGGGGCCTGCCTCCCAAGGGGTCGGGCCAGGCAATGTCTTCTTCTTCTTAGGAGCAGCCTTAGGAAACCTCCCGCTTCTGTGATCTGGGTCTTCAATTGATGCGGCTAGGAAAGCACGTTCTAGAGAACACACAGCGTCTCTCTCTTCGCAAGGCACGGTGATGACTCCACCGCTTCCTGGCATCTTGAGGACATTGTAGCGGTGATGGGTCATGGCCATGAACTTGGCCAGGGCGGGGTACCCGAGGATGGCATTGCACGGCAGGCGGATGTGAGCAACGTCGAAGTGAATGAGCTCGGTGCGGTAGTTGTCGCGCTTCCCGAAGGTAACAAGAAGGCGGACCTGCCCGATCGGAACTGTGGAACCATCAGTGACTCCTGAGAAAGGCTTGGTCGGCTGCAGCTGATTGTAGCGCACTTGGAGGTTGTTGAACGTCTTGACGGATAGGACATTGAGCCCTGCTCCGCCATCGATGAGGTTCTTGGTGACTTGCACATTGCTGATGATTGGGGAACAAAGCATCGGGAGGACTCCGGCTGTGGCCGCGCACTTGATCTGATCCGCTGAGTTGAACGTGATAGCACACACTAACCACCTGAGAGGGCGCGCGGCCTCAAGCTTGGGGAGGACTGCATTCACTTCGCGGGCAAACTACTTGAAGATGCGCTGAGAGGCCGGGGCTTGGGCGCTGCCCAAGATGCAAGCGATGGCGCGCGCTCTTGGAAGCCTCCAGCCCCCTTGTCATGATGATGGTCTTCATTCCTCCTTGGTTGTGGTGGCAGAGGAGGGAGGCCTGCGTTGCCTTCCGGGCGGTCCTCGCGAGGCTGGTCCCTCCAACCTCCCTTGCGAGGTGGGTCTCTCCAACCTCCCTCACGAGGCTGGTCCTGCCAGCGGTCCTCGCGAGGTCGGTCGCACCACCCTTGGCGAGGGCCACGGTCTTCCCATCGTCCTCCACCTCTTCCTCCTCCTCGGCCATAGCCCCGGTCGCTGCGCTCGGGGCGTCGGCTGGGACGCACGTCTCGCACGGCCCTGAGCTCTTGGCATTCATTGGTGTTGTGGGTGTGGAGGTCATGGTACACACACTACCGGCTGCCCTTGGATGACTCAGGCTGATCCCTGCCTCGCTTGGTGTCTGGCTCTGCTGCAAGCATGGCAGCCCCCTTGCGCTTCACGTCCTTGGCCTTGGGCTTCTTCTCTTCTGGGTCGGCAGTTGGCAGCTCAAGGAGGGAAAGGCGCCCCTCCTCAGCCCTAGTGCACTTGGTCGCCAGATTGAACAGCTCCAGGGAGGTGCACAGGTCCTCATGAATCGTGAGCTCCTCCTTCATCTTGACGTCACGCACGCTGTTAGAGAAGGCTGAGATGACGGCCTCCTCGGTAACCTTGGGGATCTTAAGGCGAGCGCTGTTGAAGCGCTGGATGAACTTCTGCAGGGTCTCTCCCGGCTGCTGCTTGATGCGGCGCAAGTCGCTCATGGCCGGGGGCCGGTCACGGGTGCCTTGGAAGTTGGCGATGAATCGGGTGCGCATCTCATCCCCGGAGGATATCGTGCCAGGAGCCAGGTTCAGGAGCCAGGTGCGGGCGCCGTCCTTGAGCGCCATGGGGAACCAGTTTGCCATGACCTTCTCGTCCCCGTTGGTGGCTTTGATGCCCAGCTCATAGAGCTGGAGGAACTCCGCAGGGTCAGCCGTGCCATCGTAGCATGGGGGTAGGTCTGGCTTGAACTTGCCCGGCCAGGCCACGCTGCGCAGCTCGGCGGTGAAGGAGCGGTAGCCTGCGGTGGCCGCGGGAGGGCTTGGGTGATGGAGAGCTTGATCTAGGAAGTCCTTGTGCGCTGCCTCCAGGTGCAGCGCGGGGTCTTGATGCGCTAGAGCGGGAGCGCGCCCGTGCCGGGCCGGTGCGGGGAGCACACGGGCGGCTTCTTGGGGGCGAGGGATCTCTTGGCAGCTCTTCTCTTGCTGTGCTAGCGCCGGACGGAGTGGGTTCCGCCCTATGGCCACACGCCTTGGGGCCAAAGCACCTTCTTGAGGGGGAGGCGGCTGAGGCGCTCCTGGAGCTTCGTCGCCCGCGCAGGGCTGGACGCGGTGCAGTGAGAGGGATGGCGCAGGGGAGCCCCCAGCAGCGCTGACCAGTTCAGTGATGCGGGCGAGCCACTCGTCATAGATGTCGTCGACGGGACGGTGGTGCAGGAGCTCCCGTGCCAGGAGTAGCGCGGCGTGCGCGTCCGCAGGGGCGTGACGGGCGTGGGATGAAGAACCGGCTAGGGTTAGCGATGGGGTGGCAGTGCAGCCTTCTCGACGCACCGAAGGATGCAGGGATGACGCCTGCTGCTCGTTCCCCGCTAGGCCGGTGGCAGCATTGGCGGTAGGCGACGGGGAACGGCGGGGGCGCCTGCTGACGGGGGCCGTCTAGGCGACGCCAGTGGCGAGAGCAGCCCGGCGCTCGGCGCGGGCTTGACGAGCGTCTGACATGGATGCGGCGGGCGGCGAAACACGAGGCGATGGAAGGCGGATTCCGGTGCACCCCTACCTGGCGCGCCAAATGTCAGATTTCGGGTTCTGGCAGACCCTCGAGGTTCAAACTCTGGGTGCATGTGGAGATCACACCCCCTGCCTACCCATGTCTCGTCGCCTCGCAAGGATCTAAACTATGCGAAGAACAACATAGAGGACACGAGAATTATACTGGTTCAGGCCACCATTGTGGTGTAATACCCTACTCCAGTGTGTGGTGTGGTAGATTGCCTCTGGGGCTGATGATGAACAATACAAGGAAAAACTGCCTCGCGAGGGGAGGAGTTCTTATGGTGGTGTTAGCTAAGGTTCTTCTCTCTGGTTTATCTCCAGATCAGATGCCTCTACCCTGGGGGTGGCTAGTCCTATTTATAGGCAGAGGCCGTGGGCCTCTTCCCAAATATTGAGCGGGAAGAGCGCCAACAATTGTCCATTTTGAAGGGGAACATCTAGTACACTTATCCTGACTAAAGTCGGTCCTCGCCTGCCAAAGACTCCGGTGGTGACGCCGGCTTCGACCTCCATCCTGCCGTTCTGCTGGTCTTGGTCTTGTTGCACCGAAATGGTTGACTTTGCTTGATGCTCTCGCCTATGCTTGCTCCCTTTGCACCAAAGAGGAAACAAGGACTCTGCGCAGGCCGGCGCCCACCTGGCCTTGGTCGTCATGGCTTGCGTCATGAGCATCTCGCGAGGTACCCCCGCCTTGATCTCTCTGCCTCCTTGTGAGCCAGCCTGGCGAGGCCGTGCCCGAGGAAGCCTCCTGTCGTCCGCGTCGCGAGGCTTGGCCCCTCGCGAGGGTCTTGAGCATGTGTTGATGAAGATGGGCCATACTGGGCCACTCCTGGAGATATGATAGCCAACTATCCGGACACCAACTGAGGAGTCCGCGCTGCTTCATGGTATAGCGGCTGGGGTCACCAGGGTCCGATCAAGAACCTTTGGACCAACCACAAGAGGACGTTCGGCTGCCTCCAAGCATTTACCTTCACAAACTAACTTTGATGCAGAACAGGATTGGTGGCGTAGAATCGGCCCGAACAGACAAAGACAGGACCATGCAGGTAGAAGGCAGTCCGGGGTCACTTTAGATCCACCCGCAGCCCCCTACAGTCCGGCCATCACAGGTTCTGCCAAAAACCATCTCTTTTCATAATCCTAAATCGCACTCATATGCATAGCCATATTATCCTGCTACAATGCGTAGACTTCAATAACACGTACCAGCCGTTGTTTATCATCGACGCCTCTTTGCCACAAAACGGCAGCCACGCTTCATGTTACGCCTTGTTATGCCAGGGGCTTCACAATACGTCAACGAAGTCCGACCACCTTTTCGGTCGCTCGGACCCCGAACTTATAGCACTATATGCATCAACTCCGAATCATGTCTTGGGTCATTGGTTGGGTTTGCCTGGCTCCCATGTTTTCGTACCTTACGTTCTGTTTCGTAGGCTAAGTTAGCGCTGGGAGAACTACTGCGATTGTGTCCCAGTTCTACCGGATGAGCACCTCAGTAGAGAAAGCCGAAAACCAACTGTCATGATGCAACGAGAGCTGGTCAGCTGTTCAAGAGGTTGTAAAATCCTTAAAGATTTATTCCGCATAACGTCATCATAAATGCAGACTGCAACAGATCTGTCTTTCGATCAGGCGCCAATAGAGCCCCTAGTTCGGCCTTCCGAACGCTAGGGGCTGCGCCGAGCATACTCGAATTCCTATGGCTAAGGGAGAGTAGTAAAGCCCTATAGTCCGATTGCCTGGTTCGTGGTGAGAAACACCTCCTTACAAGGACCCAACCATGGGATAAAGAGTGTTCAGATATATCCCGAACACCCCCGTATTTTTCACGTGGGGGCTGAAGCCGCCGACTGGACAACTCTCAGAATTTACATACAATAAACAGCCGCACAGGAAGAACATATGTTCAAACAAAACAGGCAATATATAATAAAAGTGCCATTATCCCACATTACAAATATTGGCATGAATGCCCTCAGGGAAATATAATGTCTTTGGTGCACTTATCCGCCGCCAGGCGGGCCCCCTTCAGTACACCTTCATAGTATAGTTCGGGCTTGTGGTGCTCCTTACCCTCCGGTGGCCCCTCAGTCATCAGCTTCTCTGCATCTAGCTTCCCCCAATGCACTTTTGCACGGGCGAATGCCATGCGCGCACCTTCTATACATACTGATCGCTTGATAGCATCAAGACGAGGAAAGGCGCCCACAATCCTCTTCATGAGTCCGAAGTAACTGCTTGGAATTGGCTCCGCAGGCCACATCCGGACAATCAAGTCCTTCATGGCCAATTCGGCTGCCTAGTGTAGTTCGACCAGCTGTTTCAGCTGATCGATAAAAGGCACCGGATAGTTCGGCGCCAAATACTGCGACCAGAAGTTCATCTCCACAAACGTCCACTCCTTGGTTCGGTAAAATTGGGCGGCGTCTGATATGCTGTGAGGCAGATCCGCAAACACCCCTCTAAAATCAAGAATTCAGCTTGTCGCTTAGAGTTCTCCCCACTATCACATAATAATGGCAATGGATACAACAGGCCTTACCAGCCGCAACTTTCCGGGCCTCCTGAATGTCTCGTACAGCACCTCGGGCTTCTTCTCGAGCATCTTCCGCGGCTTGGAAAGCTTGGGCGAGTTTGGATTCTTTCCCTACTAGACTCTGCTCCAAGCTCTCGCTTTTCATCACAGCCTCCTGGAGCTTCCGTTCAGCTGTGATGACCTGGCCTCGTGTTTTTCACGAAGCGCCTGTTCGGCGGCATCCTTCTCGTTGGCATCAGCCACAGCCTTCTTCAGCGCCTCATATTTGGCACTCGCTCCTAGGGCATACAACACAAATACTTTTCAATAGGCACAATTATTTATTTGTGCCTAATGCAAGACAATGTTTAAACATACCTTACTTCTCCTCTAATTGCTTCTTCACACGGCCAAGTTCTTCCTCGGCTCGTTCCAGGCTCTGCTTCAGTTCGGACACTTCCACATCATGAGCAGCCATCTTCTCCGTAGACGCCTGTTTTCAAACAAAGGGGTATACATCATCAACAAAGGTTCCCACTACAAAAGAGGGTTTGATCCCCTACCCGGCTCTCTCTCTTTCGCCTGACAGTGTATGAGGGGCTACTACTCATATCATGATGATTCTTCAAAGGTTCCTTAGAAGCCATACCTCAAAAGCCTTTATAAGGCCAAGACAGGACTCATTCAGCCCGCTTTCGGCAGACTGAATCTTTCCAACCACCGTACCCATGAGGGTCCGATGTTCCTCAATGATAGACGCGTTCTTCAACACTGTCGATAGACCGCCTAGCAGTTCTGCATGGACAGAGGTTACCGGCGGAGTAGGCAAGTCTCCCTCCATCGAATGTGGCTGCTCGCCCGATCCCGGAGCCTTAGAGGTATCCAGGACCTTATCCGGCTGAGGGCCGAACTCGAGATCGCCCCCATCGACAACATGCCATGGGGCCGCTGCTCCCATGTGTCTGGCCCCAGGGACATGCCCCCCGCTCTGGGACACTTTGGGACGACACCTCGGTGTCGCACCTGGGCTTCAGGGAAGGAGCCTCCGGAGGTGTCTTGCTCGCCACAGTGTCCGAGCTTAGCGAATCCTCCAACGAGGACGGTCCGGCAGAAGATCTCGCCGGGTTGTACGAGATATCGCGACAATTAAAACTACTGTACCCAGATGGCCCTGGATGTACAGGCGCATTCGGATTTCGGTCACTTACGATTTTTCCAGGGGCTGGGCCCTGGGATTCCACTCCAGGCTATTATCGGCAGCCGTGGTGGATGCCTCCGGGTGGGAACCTCTCCCCCTTTTGGGCGATTCAGCCTCTAGGGTTGGGGAAGCCGCCCGCTTCTTCCCACCTTCAGAGTGAGGCTTGTCCTCCTCTGCTTTCTCCTCTTCGTCTTCGGAAGAAGGAGCGTCGTTGGAGTCTTCGGATTTTGCGTCTGAAGCCTTGCGGCGACAGAGGCCACTCCGGGTCTTCTTGACCTTCTTCGAGGTCTCCTTTTTCGGCGCCTCATAAGGCACGGGGACCAGCATCTTCGTCAGAAGAGCTCCGGTCGGTTCCTCCGGCAGCGGAGCCGGACAATGCGTCCGCTCCACCTTCTTTATCCATCCCTGAAGTCATGAAACACAATTAAAATGTCTCCCTCGTGACATTCCAACTAAAGCATGGAGGGACAGAGCGTGGCTCTAACTTACCGGGCTTGCCGAATGGGATAATTGGTACCCGCGGTCCTCGGCGGGGCCCGACCACGATTTGCCGGACTTAAAGAGCAACTTCTAGATATCCTCATGGGAGGAATCGTAGAGCTCCCAAAGGGTTTGGTGCTCGGTTGGCTCGGCGCTGGCAAGGGAGAACCAGGCGGACTAGCATCACCTGGACTACGTCGACGAGTTTGACGTCCTTGTCGACCATGCACTGAATGCGCGTCTGGAGCAGTGACAGCTCATCGGATGAGGACCAGTTCGGGCCCTTCTTGGGCCAGGACGTGAGCTGCAGTGGGGCTCCGGATCTGAATTTAGGAGCTGCATCCCAGTTTTTGCCACGTGATTCGGTGATATAGAACCACTCCTGCTGCCACTCCTTGAAGGAGTCGTTGAAGGCGCCCTTCGGCCAAACGACCTTGGGCATCTTGCTCACCATGGCGCCACCGCACTCGGCGTGTTCGCCGCTCACCACCTTGGGCTTCACATTGAAAATCTTCAGCCACAGGCCAAACTGAGGCGTAATTCGGAGAAAGGCCTCGCACATGACGATGAACGTCGAGATATTGAGGAAAGAGTTAGGGGAAAGATCATGAAACTCAATCCCATAGTAATACATGACTCCACGAACGAAGGGGTGAAGGGGAAACCCGAGCCCGCGGACAAAATGGGGAAGGAACACGACTCTCTCGTAAGGCTCCGGAGTAGGGACAAGCTTTCCCGCTGGTGGGAGACGGTGGCCAATTTTCTTGGCCAGATACCCGGCTTCCCGGAGTTCTTAATATCCTTCTCCCAGACGGCAGAGGACATCCATCTGCCTCCTACTCCGAACCCAGACATCTTTGGGAAATCTCTCTTCAATGGAGAACAAAAATGCTTGGGCGTTAAGGCTCGAACAAAGGGGAGTGATCTAGCGGAAGGAGAAGGCATGGGTAAAGAGGAAAGAGACTTTATCTCTTTATAGAGATGGTAAAAGCTTTTTTGCGCCTCCCCACTTGTCTGGTGGAACCCGCTCACCCCCCACTCGCCGCGATTAGCAGTGCGGTTGGATTACCCATACCCGTATTGACGAGAATCCTGTAATAAGGGGACACGATCTCTGCTTTGACAAGATGTGTCAAGGAAACCGCCTCGCAATATGCGCTGTGGCTGGTTGAAGGAAAATGGTTCGAATAATGGCCCGATCGTAATGACATATCACATTGTCTAAAAAGTTGTCAGCTGAAGTATCATTCTCTCTACGGTGGTATGTGAAGAACATTTTGCAGAATCCGGACACGGTCTAGGTGTTCGATAATAGCATTTGAGTATTCGGAAGGTGGAACCCGCCTTGCAATGCCGAAGACAAGACTGCACGCCGGACTCATCGTCATTGAAGCCTGGTTCAGGGGCTACTGAGGGAGTCCTGGATTAGGGGGTATCCGGACAGTGGACTATATACATCATCCGGACTATTGAAGCATGAAGATACAAGACTCAAGACTCTGGCCCGTGTCCGGATGGGACTCTCCTTTGCGTGGAAGACAAGCTTGGCGATCCGGATATTATATTTCCTTCCTTGTAACGGACTCCGTGTAAACCCTAGCTCTCTCCGGTGTCTATATAAACCGGAGAGGATGGTCCTTAGAAGGCCGATCACAATTACAATCATACCATCATAGGCTAGCTCCTAGGGTTTCGCCTCTATGATCTCGTTGTAGATCTACTCTTATACTACTCTTATCGTCAATATTAATCAAGCAGGAAGTAGGGTTTTACCTCCATCGAGAGGGCCCGAACCTGGGTAAACATTGTGTCCCTTGCTTCCTGTTACCATCAGCCTAAGACGCACAGATCGGGACCCCCTACCCGAGATCCGCTGGTTTTCACACCGACACACATAACCTCCATGACTCTCCGGACTATTTATGTGTGTTGGTGGTTCGGAAGGAAGACATCACAAGATGTGTACCATAGTATGGTCATTGAGGACACACCTGCACTTGAGAGATTACTTGTACTTGATCAAGTAGGTCCAACAAGAATCAATGTCATTTTTGGCCAAAATTGACAGTGTTGGGCTACTCATTTGACAAATACTTCGAACTTGTTATTGGATCCACACCCGTTCAGGTACAACAGCCGCCTTCTACCTCTCCTTCTACAAATTAACATTAGTTCTAGTTTTGAAAATGTTTGTTTGTCTGTCATTTAGAAAATGATTCCGACAAGCCTGACCGCAAAACTGCGCACAGTGAAGGTCATGGCACTATAATCTATCGGCCCCAACCTGGAGCAAGTTGTCACTTTCCTGAGATGCTTTTGTTGCCTGGAGAAGCTATATATCGAGGTGATGTTCCTTTCTTGTTAAATGTTAACCATAAGGGATTTCAATTTGTGACACCTTTTTCCAAGTTTACAATGACAATGTACTACGATTTCTGAAGGATTCTTATGGAGGATTTCAGTACATACATGTCTCCCTTTCCATGTTTACAATGACAATGCTTGATCCATATGGTTACAATCGATATGCATTTCTCCCTTGGATTCATATGTACTAGTTTTCTTAGGGAAATTTTCATCCACTCCAACATCTTGTGAAGATCGAAGATGGCATGTTAATGCCCATGTTAATCATGTCATATCGAAGATGGCATGTTAGTGCATTTTACAAATCCTAAAACCAAATAGGCCTATAGTAGTGTTCAAAACTGCATTTAGGCACTAACACGTTTTCTTCTTTTGCAGATAAGATTAGGCCCAGTGGTGGATAATGTGATACAATATAACAATCACGTCGAATGCCTAGATCTGCATTTCTCAGAAATTACTTAGAACTCCTACCGAGGGACCTTACCGGAGATTATATTCGCCGGGTTCTTTGTTGTCAGAGCAAGGGTGCTGAAGGTAATGAGGTTTGCCCTACATTTATTTCAGAAAAATGAATGGTTTGTTGATCAGCGCCGACACGTGTGGCAGAATGCAATAGGATCCAAAAATGCTGAATTTCATTTTGGAACTTCAGATGACAGAGTAATCAGAACTCATCGTCTCAACCTCATACATGACTTCTCAGTGGCTGACCCCTTTGAAAAAGTTGTGAGGTTTCAAAACCAGACTTAGAAGTAGTAATATTAGTTTGAACCTCTTTGATATCCATGTTCAACGGATCAGCGCGAGCATTTGCAGCTGATGAGCTGAATTTCATTTCTAATATCAGTTTGAACCTTGTAATCTTCGAATTTGAGCCATATAACTCTGGAATTTGAACATTGTAATATTTCGAGCCTTTGTGGTACAATCATTGAAATGGTATCGTATGAGACGTAGCGCTATTTTGAACTTAATATGCAATGGTGTTATATTTGATTTTATTAACCATTCTCGAATCTGTTTACCTTGTCGATCTCACAACACACGATCTGTATAGCTAACTCGACTGCGATCTTGGACATTATTGCACACAGTTGGTTTCTTCCACTGTGTGCCCTGTAGTGCACGGAATTAATTATCGCACTAGAGTGTCCATCATCACCCTTCTGTGTAACTTTGACCTCATTGCCCATGGGTAAACTTACGACCGAAGTCATTCCTCACACTTCATTTTTACAAAGCTTTGTCCCTCTTCTAGCTGACGCGTGGCAAACCAAGCCGGGCGGGAAGCTTGCGCAGTAAACTACGCGGTAGCATGGGAACAGGATCACCGGCGATACATTTGGCGCCTCTTCGAGCCCACGCGTGGTCAAACTCCAGTGCGGTGTTGTCAAGCGTGCACTGGAATCCTCACTGCGGTGCGGTGTTGTCAAGCGTGCACTGGAATCCTCCGCCATGAACACCGTGACAAGACGTGACGATTACAGGCCGGCTGGCCCCCATTTGTTACAGCGGCTATTTAACCCATGTGTCTCTTCAACCTTTCGATCGCGCCCCGCCATTGCAAGAAGCACACCCACCATGACAAAATCTTAGAGAGTATCCTGCGCGGCTCCAGTGGCGCTCCGAGCGGCTGCCAATTGCGTGCAACAGTTCACCATCCATGCCGTGGTGAACACCCACCGGTTTGGGTGGAGCACTCCATCCGCATCATGGAGTTGTTGCTTGCCGACGAGAAGTACAAGGTGGTCGGGTTCGATATCGAGCACACCCGCGCTCGTGCCGGGTCTCGTACCAAGGTTGCCATTGCCCCGATATGCATGGGCCACCACGTCCTCATCTACCACTACTGCCTGGCCACAAGGCCTTGTGAGCGTTTTGCCAGGTTTGTCAACAACCCCCAATACACGTTCGCTACGGTCGATATCACGAACGATGTCAAGGTGCTCAAGAATTCGGGCATCGCATGCCAAAATCTTGTCGACATCCAGGGCCAATAAAAGATCTGGGGCAACAAGGAGTAAGATAAGGACTCACTGGTTCACCTCACCGAGGCCGTCAATGAACCCTACTACAGAGACTTGAAGGATTCCTGCAACAATGACAAGTGTGCCTGGCACTCGGCATGGATGGAGAAACTCGACAAATCTCATGTCATGTACATGGCCAAGGAGGCGTACACGTGCTACGTCATGTACAGGCGGATCATTGACATGAGGAAGTGTCTCCTTCCCCCAAATGGCCAGGGATCCAGCCAGAAGCAGAGCAATGGCAAGCGTCGTCGCAACAAGAAGTAGATGATTAGATCCTCACTTCTCCTAGTTTAGTATGCATGTAATTGCTTACTTTGGTGTGTGAAAATGTTATTTGTGTAGTCAATTATCTAATTGTATGCTTAATTTGGTTATGCAATGCTGTCTTTTTAAGTATATATGTTGATGCTCCGTAGACAGAGAAATCACATCGCACACGGACTAAACAAGGGAACCCGTCAGTGAGGATTTCATCAATCACTAACAATTGTATACCAGCAATCGTTTGCTCACAACACACGCGGCTTGTTAACAGGAATCGTCTGTGTTGTTATCGGTCTTCCCACACATTTCTGATTACAGACCTGTTTGCCGCGTATCACACACATCTTGTTATATTGAACCATTTCTGTTCTCTTGTCTCAACACAAACAGTTCATCTGAGTGAATTGCATGCTGTATATCGCACACACCTTGATCTAGCTGACCGTTTCTTTTGGGTTGACTAATCACAAACAATTCATCTGAGTGAACCGTATGTTGTATATCACACACGCCTTCATCTGGTTGCCCGTTTCTTTTGTTCCTCCTCATCGCAAACAGTTAAATTAACTGAACTGTATGCCCTGCATCGCACATGCAACAAAAATCTGAACCATGTTTGATACATCCGTCATCTCAAACGTTTTGCACATTTTAGACGGTTCTCTGACACCACCGTTTGTGATTATTGCATCGCACACAGTTTCTCGAAGGGTCTCTGATCGTACTGTCGCATTAGCAGCATCCTGCAGTAGTGAAAGAAAGGGTTCTTGCATGTGTTGCAAGGTGTGAAATTGAGTCAGACTCAATGCCCGACCACTGGAGAAGATAGAGAGAAAATGAAAGTCATTCCCAATGCCTCAGCCATTGGGTCTATCATGTATGCTATGTTGTGTACCAGACCTGATGTGTGCCTTGCCATAAGTCTGGCAGGGAGGTACCAAAGTAATCCAGGAGTGGATCACTCGATAGCGGCAAGAATACCCTTAAGTACCTGAAAAGTCTCAAGGATATGTTTCTCGTTTATGGGTTGACAAAGAGCTCATCATAAATGGTTACGTCGATGCTAGTTTTGACACTAATCCGGATGACTCTAAGTCACAAACTGGATATGTATTATTTTGAACGATGGAGCTGTCAGTTGGTGCAGTTCCAAGTAAAGCATCATGGCGGGATCTACATGTGAAGCGGAGTACATAGCTGCTTTGGAGGAGCAAATGAAGGAGTCTGGATGAAGGAGTTCATATATGTGATGCCGTGATTCAATCGTACACTAATCATACACGCAAATGTGTACGCTCAAGATCAGGGACTCATGGGAAGATACCACACTACTGCAGGATGCTGCTAACGTGACACTATGATAAGAGACCCATCGACGAAATTGTGTGCAATGCAATAATCTCAAATGGTGGTGTAAAAAATGATCAAAAAGTGAGCAAAACGTTTGCGATGACGGATGCATCAAACATGGTTCAAATTTTAGTTGCATGTGCGATGCACGGCATATGGTTCAGTTCAATGAACTGTTCGCGATGAGGAAGAAGAATGGAAACAGGCATCCAGATGAAGGCATGTGTGATATACGACATACAGTTCAATCAGATTAACTGTTTGTGATGAGGCGGAACAATAGAAATAGACAGCTAGATAAAGGTGTGTGCGATTGAGGGCATACACTTCAGAAGGATTAACTGTTTGCGATTAGGCAATAGAGTAGAAACGGTCAGCCAGATCAAAGGTGTGTGCGATTGATGGCATACACTTCACGCGGATGAACTGTTTGCGATTAGCCACAACAAACAGAAACAGTTAGACAGATCAACATGTGTGCGCTAGACGGGCACACTTTCTAATTAAAAGAAGCGTGCGTGATGGTAATAACAAGCGCGCATGGTTCTTGGAACAAGACATGTGCTGACATTGCCTATTACGGTGCACCAAATGCCACATACGCGGCCAAGAAAGCGTGCCCACGTTAAGCCGTCCGGGAATAGTGCTGCACTTAGAAATTATAGAACCGTCAATAAATTTTGAGCCTGTGTCCCGTCACCTTCCAACTTGCAAACATGTTCACACCGATCAAAACCTAAATAGTTTCCCACTTAGGAGTGTATTAGTACTCGGTTATAAATACTAATACTCCAAGATGACTGCAGATTCCTCCTCAACTCCTCATCCACAAAAAACAAACAAGTCATTCGTCATCGTTACCTTCCATTTGCCATGGCCAGTGTGAGTTCTGGGTTGAGAGATTGCCACCAGGGAGAAGCGGTCATGGAAGCGGAAGCATGATAGATGTCCTGCCTCGCCGCCAAAGCAGCCGACATGTCCTGCCTTGCGGCCGTAGTAGCACAGAGGTCCCGCCGTGCTGTTGAAGCAACACGGAGGTCCCGTCGCACCGTCGATGCAGCAGACTGGTGCGGCCGCGCCACGGAAGCAGCAGAGATGTCCTCCCGCTCCGCGGAGGCTTGGGAAAATGTCTCGCGGGTAGGCGAGGACTCTTATAGGTGCATGCATGTAATCATCCATATCCAGATGGATCAGATCTCTCGCTGGGTGTGGTTGCAGGACGACATGAAAGCCTCGTTTGAACAGGATACCAGTGTCATCCGGCAACTAAGGGAGAGCAATGAGAAGCTCCAAGCCGAGCGCGACCTGCTGAGGGCGAAGATCATCGGAAGTGCGGAGCAGAAGGAGGAGACCAGTGCCTTGTTGAAGAGGACCAGCGTCATCGTAGAGAAGCTTATGGATGAGAATTTTGTGGTGTGGATGAAGCGCAAAAGGCTGGTGGAGGAATCTGTGGATGCTCTCAAGCAGCTTATTGAGGACAGCAAAGAGCTCATCGCCGCTCGCAGCGGAGACTAGTTCCCGCAGCCTGCAGCAACGCATCAAGAAAGTAGAGATGAGTGAGCCAGATCATTGTCTTCCTTCCTCTTTTGCCCTTGTGTATTTCGGGCATTGCCGCATGTGTCTTTTTTTAATTATGTTCCTAAATATGTAAGACAATTATTGTCCACTAGTGCCATCGTCCTATATTCATCATTCTTCCTATAAGTTGCAGACGATGCTATATAGGTCCGTCGGATCTTACATCAAGATTCGTGCAAAACTTTCTTTTCAGATTTTTATTTTTCCCTCTTAAATCTCAGTCCAGTGAGACATAGCCATGCCGTGAAACAGGGGCTCAGGCGCCATTAATGGAGACGTTGGGAGGGAGGTGCGCGGCGGATACAGGTCGAAGGGCTTTCCTCCCTATGAGCACGTGCAGGGGTCTGATCACACACCTCCTGTACTCAAATAGCTACCCCGCACGACACCTCCTAGCCAATAAGAAAAGGGACGCGTTGCGGCACGTAATTGGTAAGTCGAACGCCCATGGTTTCAATAATAGTTGTGTTTCTGATTTGTAACATGACAACACTTGTTCCAAAATGACTTTGTTGATTTTTAATGTGTGTGCCTTCGCAAATCAGACAGAAAAATTACCACAGCATGTTGGTGCCATGTCATGACACCATGCCAAGTTTCATGATTTTCAGGCATGTTTTGGATTTGCAGGAATTAAAAAATGCAGTTTCTCAATATTTTTGGCTGAGCCACGACGCCCAGATGTTTGAATCTCATTCTCATTTCTTGCATGGGACGTAGGAATTCATACAAGGACACACATGTGATTTTTCAATCAACTTTGGTGCACTGGAGCATGTGCTGGTAGTTCAAATTTCAATTGCACATTAAATGCCCGGAAATTCAATTAATGTATAAAAAAGGCCAAACGAACCCGGAATAATTCCAAAATTTAGTCTAATCTACCTGTGTAATCAAATTAATGCGGGAGAAGGCAGTGTACGTATGTCGTTTCGCACACGGAGGTGACACGTTCCCTCTCAGAGGTGACACGAAGCTCTGGTTTGCAAGAAGCTTATACCAAAGCTTGTCCCAATTCGTCCAAAAAAATTACCGCAGCATGTTGGCGCCATGTCATGACACCATGCCAAGTTTCATGATTTTCAAGCGTGTTTTGGATTTACATGAATTAAAAAAATCAAGTTTCTCAATCTTTCTAGCCGAGCCACAATGCCGAGAGGTTTGAATTTCATTCTCATTTCTTGCATGGGACCTAGAAATTCACCCAAGAACGCACATGTAAATTTTCAACCAACTTTGGTGCTCTGCAGCATGTGCTTGTAGTTCAAATTTGAATTATGCACATTAAATGCCCTGAAATTCAATTAATGTATAAAAAAGACTAAATGAATCCGGAATAATTCCAAAATTTAGCATGATATTTCTATTTGGTCTAGTCTACCCGTGTAAAAAATTAAGGCGGGAGAAGGCAGTGTACGTATGTCGTTTCGCATACAGAGGTGACACGTTCCTTCTCGAAACCACCAGGCTTCTTGAGAGAAGCTCCAGTTTGCAGGAAACTTATACCAAAGCTTGTCTCAATTTGGCCAAAAAAATCACCGCAACATGTTGGTGCCATGCCGTGACACCTTGCCAAGTTTTATGATTTTCAGGTGTGTTTTGGATTTACATGAATTAAAAAACCATGTTTCCCAATCTTTCCATCCGAGCCACGACGCCCAGATGTTTGAATTTCATTCCCATTTCTTGCATAGGACCTAAAGATTCACCCAAGGACACACATGTGATTTTTCAATCAACTTTGGTGCCTAGAGCATGTGCTTGTAGTTCAAATTTGAATTATGCACATTAAATGACCAGAAATTCAATTAATGTATAAAAAAAGGCCAAACGAACCCGGAATAATTCCAAAATTTAGCACGATACTTCTATTTGGTCTAATCTGCCTGTGTAAAAAATTAAGGCAAGAGAAAGTAGTGTACGTATGTCGTTTCGCAGACGGAGGTGACACGTTCCTCTCGGAACCACGAGTTTTCTTGAGAGAAGCTCCATTTTAAAAGAAGCTTATACCAAATCTTGTCCCAATTCAGCCAAAAAAATTACCGCATCATGTTGGTGCCATGTCATGACACCATGCCAAGTTTCATGATTTCCAGGCGTGTTTTGGATTTACATCAATTAAAAACAAAGTTTCTCCATCTTTCCGGCCGAACCACGTCACCCGGATGTTTGAATTTCATTCCCATTTCTTGCATGGGACCTAGAAATTCACCCAATGACACGCATGTGATTTTTCAACCAACTTTGGTGCATTGGAGCATGTGCTTGTAGTTCAAATTTTAATTATGCATATTAAATGACCAGAAATTCAGTTAATGTATAAGAAAGTCCAAACGAACCCGGAATAATTCCAAATTTTAACACGGCACTCATATAGTTCTATGTTGCCTCTGTAAAAATATAAGGGGGGGAGGCAGCGTATATCATTTCGAACACAAAGGTGACACGTCCACCCTCAAGAACCACAAGTCTTCTCGAGAGAAGCTCCGGTTTACAAGAAGCTTATACCAAAAACTTGCCCAAATGCGGCCAATTTTTTTACCACAACATGTTGGTGCCATGAAATGACACCATGCCAAGTTTCATGATTTTCAGGCAAGTTTTGAATTTCCAGGAATTTAAAAACCAAGTTTCTCAATGTTCCCGACCGAGTCACGACGCCCAGATGTTTGAATTTCCCATTTCTTGCGTGGGACCTATAATTTCACCCAAAGACACACATGTGATTTTCAATAAACTTTGGGGCACTGGAGCATGTGCTTGTAGTTCAAATTTGAATTATGCACATTAAATGCCGAGAAACTCAATTAGTCAATAAAAATGTCAAACGAACCTGGAATAATTCCAAATTTAAACACGACACTCATGGTGTTGCATTTTCACTATACATAAATGTTCTAGCAATTCAAACACCGTCCTTTCCCTCTGTAACACCATTTTGTCTTTCAAAACATAATGAAAAATTAGGTATTCCACAAACAGTTTACTAGAAAGAATCGTGTGGGATGCGATATAAAATATCTTGGTGCACTGTCTTGTCTGGCTTACGCAGGAAGCTTCATCGTCTACAGTCCACCGGCCCCGCTTGAACCACACTTGTGCGCCAGTTTCTCGCGGCACCGAGCGAAATTATTTTGCCACCGCGGAAATATCTATCTCCCCGCCCCCTCCCTCCCACCAAAAGCCACATTTCCACTATTCCTCCTAGCTTTCCAAGTTCAAACCTTTACTGCTGCTTACTGGCAGCTCAGGCTCCTCGCCGACGACCCTTCTTCTTGCAGTGCCGCCTCCTCACCGGCAACCCTTCTTTTTGTTGTGCGGCCTACTTGCCGCCGACCCTTCTTCTTGTTGCGCGGCCTTGTTGATATGGTCATGTAATCCACACCCCACCCACACCATCCTCCTCCTTTCCCGTCCCACATGCCCCAACCGACAGCGCGACACCTTTTGCCGAAATCACTGTCCCCCTCCTCCAGTCAAGCACCGCCCACAGCCATTTTGCACACAGTATAACATGGAGATCAGTAGCATCTGGCAGCGGGGAAGAAAATCATGGCCGCACATGCGCACGAGGTTGCTATGGTTGCCATGCATGCCGACCGCCAGATCTTGGAGGAGCACCTCGTCTTCGAGGCCACCATCGACACCGCCACGCGGTTGTCTACTTTGAAATACAGTTCGTGTTGTTTTCTCGAGGCCACCGCCAATGCCTTCTAGTGATTTGTCCTCTATAATGTTAATATGCAATTCGATGTTCAGTTTACAGTTTGGTACTCTGAAATGTAATGTTCAGTTAGCACTTTGGTCCTTTGAAATGTAATGTTCAGTTAACAGTTTGGTCCAACAATTCCTACTTTTCGTAGTAGTGTTCTCAAGCAGTCTTTGTTTTGTTAATTGTCTTATCTTCTAGTACATGTTTCTATTCTGCAATGTCGTGCTTAGTTAAGTATTTTAGGTCATTTGGTCTGCTATCCATTTAACTGTTTGGTTCAGTTCTGCAATTTGATTTTCATTTGACGTGGGTACAATTTTGTATTTTTACGCATGTGAAATAAATCGAATTTGGCTATACTCAATACATATTCTACTGATAGTATGACAACTCTCAGTTAACCTGATCAAGATCTTCCTTATGTGTGTTGCAGGGAAACAATGGGAGACATTATGGTTTACCATCGAGGTTTGTTCAAGCATGGTCCTTTGTCTAATAGCACATTATTATGCAGTTGCAGGAATCATCCTAATATTTAGGTTTCTTACAATTTTGTCTTGCACATATAGGTCCTGCTATCAGAGGCTTAGACCCACTGTTCGACCCATTTTGCATATGGGGAAATGAGATGTCCATGAATATCAGTCAAGTTAAGAAACTCAGAAAGATTGTTAGGATGAAGAAACTTGCGAAGAATAATAGCAAGATCTTTGTTTGCACAATGAAGAAGACATCAGTGAACTATAGGATGGTACAAATGTTTTACCTTGTTTTTACCCCTTGCACCATCAGTCAACTATAGGATGGTACTAACTCTTTTACCTTGCATGCATCTCTTTGTTTTTAGTAATTTTCAAAGCAGTTCACCTATGATTACCTCTCAAACCACCTACACGGTCAAGAGGCGAGGAAGGTATTCATTCAACACCCAGGTACAATATTGAAGTCTTGCTGAAGAGAATGAAGGTTGGGCGGGCAATTATCCATAGCCACTGGCCTAAAGTTGCAAAGACATTCAACATCACTGAAGGCTCAACATTTCCCTTCCGCTTCTGTAGTTTCCCAGATGAGATTCATCTATCTATTTACCGTGTATGATGCTACTTTCCAAAGGTTTTGGATGTTGCATGTGAACTTTGGTGCTGTTGCGTAATGGCGGAACTGAGTGCCAAAGCTATCTGATGTATTTCGATTATGAAGTCCTGGTTGCCGTTATACTAGTATGAAATATCTGGTGTGTTTTTATAAGAAATATCAATTAGATTAGTACATGGATTATCAATAATAGGCTAATTACCTTGCTTATTGGGGTGTTCTATTGCAGACAGTTACTTAGATAGCACTGTGGGCGATGAGCTCAAACAATACGCATGGTTTGTAGAAGTAGGCATGTTCGATCAACTAACAATCACACACGGCTTCCGGCAGAGAACTATTTGCGTTAGGCTAACTTGCACAAATGTTTCCACACAAAAAACTTTGTGTGATATACATACAAGCGGAAATGTTTTCTGGGATTCATCGTGTGGGATGTACATATGAACAGAAACAATTGGGTTTCGATGCCATGCCAGAGCGCACACAAACTCATTTTGCCACAGCCAGTTTGCTAGGAGGGCCTATCCCCGACGGTTTCTCGGTCGTGTGGGAAAGACCCCCTATCGCCCACACTCACTTGGCGACGGTTCCAAACGCCGTCGCGGAAAGGGGTTAAAAACCATTTGTATAGCACCTTGCGGTACCAATGTCACAACACAAATCTAGACACAAATTAAAATAATAC
Source organism: Triticum dicoccoides (assembly GCF_002162155.2). Taxonomy (NCBI): domain Eukaryota; kingdom Viridiplantae; phylum Streptophyta; class Magnoliopsida; order Poales; family Poaceae; genus Triticum; species Triticum dicoccoides. The sequence continues at coordinate 589,207,365 of NC_041391.1, read as the reverse complement.
AGGCTTTATATTACAAGCCAGGGGCCTCGAGGGCTCGAATACAAATGAGTCAATGGAAGAAACATTATGTGAGTACAAACATAATTTAACAAGTTTGCCTTAAGAAGGCTAGCACAAAAGCAACATCGATAGAAAAGACAAGGCCTCCTACCTGGGAGCCTCCTAACTACTCCTGGTCATCGACGTCCATCAGGTAGTAGTAGGCACCCTCGGGATAGTAGTAGTCGTCGGCGGTGCCGTCTGGATCGTGGGCTCCCCCATCTGGTTGCAGCATCCGAGAAGAATGGAAAGAGGTGGGAAAAGGGGAGCAAAGCAACCGTGAGTACTCATCAAAAGTTGAAAGTGCAACTATCCCTGGGTGGTTTTGGTAATGATCAACAACATATAGCTCAACTAATGCCATTTCAAGATAAATATTTCAGGAAAGTTCAATGATTGGCATGGCATGGATTAAGAATGTGGACCCCTCAAAATGCTAAGGACAAAATATTGGCTCAAGCTGTAAAGTTGAAGACTCTACATTTTCTATTTTAGTGATCCAAGATCACATTGAGTCTATGGGAAAGCCAATACTATTAAAAGCGGATGAGGTGTTGCTTACTGGCTTGCTTGCTCAAAATGCTTAGTAATATGCTCCAAAAGCCCTCGACCACTTTCTCATATCCACATATTGTTGGGGATCGTTGCGGAAATTAAAAAATTTCTACGCATCACCAAGATCAATCTATGGAGTAACTAGCAACGAGAGAGAAGGGAGTGCATCTTCATACCCTTGAAGATCGCGAGTCGGAAGCGTTGCAAGAACGCGGTTGGAGGAGTCGTACACGTAGCGATTCGGATCGCGGCTGAATCCGATCTAAGCACCGAACAACGGTGCCTCCATGCTCAACACACGTGCAGCCCGGTGACGTCTCCTGCGCCTTGATCCAGCAAGGAGGAGGGAGAGGTTGAGGAAGAAGGCTCCAACAGCAGCACGACGGCGTGGTGGTGATGGAGTGGCAATTCTCTGGCAGGGCTTCGCCAAGCTCTTGCGGAGGAGGAGAGGTGTTGGGGAGGGGAGGGGATGCGCCTTGGATGTGGTGTTGCAGCACTCCCCTCAACCCTCTATTTATAGGGAGAAGGGGGAAGGGGGCCGGACCCTCTAGATGACATCTAGAGGGGGGGCGGCCAAGGGGGAGGGGACTTGCCCCCCAAGCAAGGGGGGCACCCCCCTTTAGGGTCCCCCCAACCCTAGGCGCATGGGCCCTAGGGGGTGGTGCCCATCCCTCTTAGGGGCTGGTTCCCTTCCCTCTACAGGCCATGAGGCCCTCCGGGACAGGTGGCCCCTCCCGGTGGACCCCCGGAACCCCTCCGGTGGCCCCAGTACAATGCTGGTATGCCCCGAATATTTCTGGTGACCGTATGACAACTTCCCATATATAAATCTTCACCTCCAGACCATTCCAAAACTCCTCGTGACGTCCAGGATCTCATCCGGGACTCCGAACAACATTTGGTAATCACATACAAATCTTCCTTATAACCCTAGTGTCATCGAACCTTAAGTGTGTAGACCCTACGGGTTCGGGAATCACGCAGACATGACCGAGACAGCTCTCCGGCCAATAACCAATAGTGGGATCTTGATACCCATGTTGGCTCCCACATGTTCCACGATGATCTCATTGGATGAACCAGTATGTCGAGGATTCAAGCAATCCCGTATACAATTCCCTTTGTCAATCGGTACATTACTTGCCCGAGATTCGATCGTCGGTATCCCAATACCTCGTTCAATCTTGTTACCGGCAAGTCACTTTACTCGTTCCATAATGCATGATCCCATGACCAACCACTTGGTCACATTGAGTTCATTATGATCATGCATTACTGAGTGGGCCCAAAGATACCTCTCCGTCATACGGAGTGACAAATCCCAGTCTTGATTCGTGCCAACCCAACAGACACTTTCGGAGATACCTGTAGAGCACCTTTATAGTCACCCAGTTAAATTGTGACGTTTGGTACACCCAAAGCACTCCTACGGTATCCGGGAGTTACTCAATCTCATGGTCTAAGGAAATGATACTTGACATTAGAAAAGCTCTAGCAAACGAACTACATGATCTTGTGCTATGCTTATGATTGGGTCTTGTCCATCACATCATTCTCCTAATGATGTGATCCCGTTATCAATGACATCCAATGTCCATAGTCAGGAAACCATGACCATCTGTTGATCAACAAGCTAGTCAACTAGAGGCTCACTAGGAACATGGTGTGGTCTATGTATTCACACATGTATTACGGTTTTTGATCAATACAATTATAGCATGAACAATAGACAATTATCATGAACAGGGAAATATAGAAATAACCATTTTATTATTACCTCTAGGGCATATTTCCAACAATCTCCCACTTGCACTAGATTCAATAATCTAGTTACATTGTGATGAATCGAACACCCATAGAGTTCTGGTGTTGATCATGGTTTGCTCTCGGAAGAGGTTTAGTCAACGGATCTACGACATTCAGATCCGTATGCACTTTACAAATATCTATGTCTCCATCTTGAACATTTTCACAAATGGAGTTGAAGCGACGCTTGATGTGTCTGGTCTTCTTGTGAATCCTAGGGTCCTTGGCAAGGGCAATAGCTCTAGTGTTGTCACAGAAGAGAGTCATCGGGCCCGACGCATTGGGAATAACTCCTAGGTCGGTAATGAATTCCTTCATCCAGATTGCTTCATGGGCTGCCTCTGAGGCTGCCATGTACTCCTCTTCACATGTAGATCCCGCCATGACGCCTTGCTTGCAACTGCACCAGCTTACTGCCCCACCATTTAAAATATACACGTATCCGGTTTGTGACTTGGAGTCATCCAGATCTGTGTCGAAGCTAGCATCGACGTAACCCTTTACGATGAGCTCTTTGTCACCTCCATAAATGAGAAATATATCCTTAGTCCTTTTTAGGTACTTCAGGATATTCTTGGCCGCTGTCCAGTGTTCCATGCCAGGATTACTTTGGTACCTGCCTATCAAAGTTACGGCAAGGTTTACATCAGGTCTGGTACACAGCATGGCATACATAATAGACCCAATGGCTGAGGCATAGGGGATGACACTCATCTTTTCTCTATCTTCTGCCATGGTCGGGCTTTGAGCTGAGCTCAATTTCGCACCTAACAATACAGGCAAGAACTCTTTCTTGGACTGATCCATATTGAACTTCTTCAATATCTTATCAAGGTATGTGCTTTATGAAAGACCTATGAGGCGTCTCGATCTATCTCTATAGATCTTGATGCCTAATATGTAAGCAGCTTCTCCAAGATCCTTCATTGAAAAACACTTATTCAGGTAGGCCTCTATGCTTTCCAAGAGTTCTATATCATTTCCCATCACTTTCTTGTAAACGCAGGCGTCTCCATAAGTCTGCATAAACCCAAACGCTTTGATCATTTCATCAAAGCGAATGTTCCAACTCCGAGATGCTTGCACCAGCCCATAGATGGAGCGCTGGAGCTTGCATACCTTGTTAGCATTCTTAGGATCGATAAAACCTTCCGGCTGCATCATATGCAATTCTTCCTCAAGGAAGCCGTTAAGGAATGCCTTTTTGACGTCCATTTGCCATATCTAATAATCGTAGAATGCGAAAATTGCTAACCTGATTCGGGCGGACTTTAGCTTCGCTGCGGGTGAGAAGGTCTCATCGTAGTCAACCCCTTGAACCTCTCGATAACCCTTAGCGACAAGTCGAGTTTTATACATGGTAACATTACCATCAGCGTCCGTCTTCTTCTTAAAGATCCATTTATTTTCTATCGTCGCCGATCATCGGGCAAGTCTGTCAAAGTCCATACTTTGTTTTCATACATGGATCCTATCTTGGATTGCATGGCTTCAAGCCATTTGTTGGAATCTGGGCCCACCATCGCTTCTTCATAGTTCGAAGGTTCACCGTTGTCTAACAACGTGATTTCCAGGACAGGGTTGCCATACCATTCTGCGTGTCCTCGTGGACCTACAAAGTTCAATAGCAACTTGATCTGAAGTACCTTGATCATGATCATTAACCTCCTCTCTAGCCGGTGCAGGCACCACAGAAACATCTTCCTGAGATGTGCTAACTTCCGCTTCAAGAGGCAGTACTTCATCAAGTTCTACTTTCCTCCCACTTACTTCTTTCAAGGGAAACTCTTTCTCCAGAAAAGACCCGTTCTTGGGAACAAAGATCTTGCCTTCAGATTTGAGGTAGAAGGTATACCCAATGGTTTCCTTAGGGTAACCTTGAGCAAGAGCATGAGTTTTTTAAGGCAACCAATGATGATCTTCGCAAGAAAAGTTCTTCTTACATTGCCAAGAGTTTACTCTTATCTACTTACATGCCTCAAGTAAAATCTAGAAACAAGAGTAAGAAAGATTCTTCTTCTAGTAGTAACAGTAATCATGCTAAATCCAATGTTGTTGTTTCTAGTAGTTCTCTTGATTCCACTAATGATTCTCTTAGCCAAGTTACACTTGAGCAAGAAGATAGCTTATTGAAGGGAATTATAGAGAAAGGTGTCTACAAGAGCCTTGCCGGAAGTAAGCAATTTTAGGAAATTGTACGCAAGCAAGGAAGGCACCGGAAGAATCAAGGTGTTGGTTTTGAACGAAAGTTGAATGACAATGGAGTTGAGTGGGAAGAAGATCAATACCCCAAGACGAATTTTGTCCCACAACAAGAGAAGTATGATCCTACTTCTTTCCAAGGGACACAATCTCAAGATGATCTTCCACCACAAGACCACAAGCAAAAAGGCAAGGACAAGCTTCAAGAGGAGATTGATGCATTTGAAGAAGCTCCCAAGGCCTTGGTCAAGTGGGTTCCCAAGACTACATCAAGTTCTACCTCATCAAGTTCCACTACAACCCCAAGGATTCCCATCAAAATGATGTGGATCCCAAAGAAGAATAACTCTAGAGTTCTTGAGGGTGACTCCACCAATATACTTCACTCATATCATTTTGGCAAGGACAAGTGCAATCAACTTCCACATCTTGCACTAGTTCAAGGAGTCACAAACCCTCTTGTTGGTAAGACAAGGGACAAGGTAACCTAATGCTTTCATGGACATCATCTTATGTGTGCATCACTCTATGTCTATGGATATCCTTGTTTGTTCCTTGTGTGACTAACCCGTGTAGGTATTGAAATTGCAACTCACTCCAATGGATAGCTCCAAAAGATCTACATCAACATTGAGCATCCACATCTTCAACACCTACATGAAGTCATCATCGACAAAACCCAAGGTTAGTTCATCCCTCTTAGGGGGGATATCACATCTAGGGGGAGCTTTACTCTAAGAATTGAGCTAAAGCAACTCTAATGGTGTGAACACAACAATGCTTTATGTAAAAGTGGTAACCCCACTTGTGCTTAAACGATGAGTATGACCTATGATCAAATGTTCTCATTTGACTCCTAAGTCAATATACTCATATATAGATGACCTAGTCACGGCCAATTGCTTGATAGATGCTAGAATGATTGTGCATTCTTTTCTGCATATTTCATTTGCCATTTTATTGTGTGAGCAGGTTGGTTGCATATTTTACTCATTCGAGTACAACCACTTGTTGTTTTGATTGTTTGGCTCTTTTTCTTTTGCCAAGTGGATGGACAAGAATGCCTAAGAACCTTCTCTAGCTATCTATGTTTTTCTTGTCTCAAACTCTATTCATGCTACATCACAAAGTTTGATCAAGTCAGATTCGAACCACTCTGTGTGAGGAGCACTCGGAGTCCCCGATTCATCACAGACTTAAACTTCCAAAACCTCTTTGTGCATTTCGGTCCGACCAAGACAGCCATTTCGGTCACACCGAGTTCACTAAGTTGATCTAGGTTTTAATCTCGGTGCAACCGATTTGAACACTTCAGTCACACCGAGTTGCAGCAACCGCTTGCAATTCTGCAATCTCGGTGCCACCGAGTTGTTCCACTCAGTCACACCGACAGGGTCGGGATATGAATACCCACGGGTGAGATTTTGGAAAATACTTCAAAACCCCTTAGCCCGTGCGTGTCCTGCTCTGCCTCCTCGGGTCTCCGGATCGCCTCCTAGCTGCCAGCGACCTCCCACCGCTGGTTTCTGCCGCCGTCGATGGAATCTACCCTACCGTCGCTGCCGTAGCGAACACCCGCCGAACTAGGGTACGTGTTCGACCCCTTGTGCTGTCATTTTCACTCTGATTCCTAGCACAAGGACAATGCCATGATTCTTGCCACGAATGAGATCAATCGATCCAACTAAATCTTCCTTAGTCCTAGTTTGATTCAAAAAATTTAGGGTTAGCTCTCCGCCGAACTCATCTCGGACTGACCGGATAGTAGAAATCGGTCTCACTGATTCGGCTTAGGCCATTGCACATGTGCTTTTCGGTCTGACCAAAAACTACAAATCGGTGTGACCGAGTTCAAGATTCTGTGAAACCCTAGCAATGTCGGTGCCACCGAACTGTGACTTGGTCTGACCGAGTTCACTAGTTTAGGTTCCAAGTGTTGCTTCGGTATCACCGAGTTTTTCAATTCGGTAGCTCCGAGATAATTTCTGTAGAGAACTAAAACTGAGTTTTTCACTCAATTTATTTTGCAAAACCTCTGTAGTTTGTGATGCTCATCTACTCTACCTCATCTATAATCTATTCACAGGGTTTGCTGTCAGTTGTTGCCAAGATGTCTGACCAGAGTGACAGCCAAAATAGATCTAAATAGCAAGAGCAGCTGAGTGAGGGCACTAGTCCCTCAAGCAACTATGATGAGGGCAGCAGCAGCACACCTAGTAACTTGCCCAAGGCAGCTACTAGAGCAAGGAAGAAGAGAACTTCAGATTCTAAAGATGAAGATTATTTTGCAGGTGAAGATGAGGCCACCTCAAAGAAGAGAGTTGTGAAGGAGTTTGGCACTGCTGCATCCACTAAGCCAGGCATGAACAAGAAGGCACCTCCTAGGAGGATCCCAACCTCCAAGCCAAGAAAGGTTGCCACAGAAGAAACCATGAAGCCCACTCTAGATGATGGTGAGGCAGTTGGAGATGGCCAGAAGAAGAGAAAGGAGTGGGTCAAGAAGACCATTGCCAGAGTCATTGGCAAGCCCTCCATGATGATATCTGATGATGAAGAGGAAGAGGAAGAGGATGCTGCTCTAGCACCTAAGGCACAAAAAGCTAATGGGAGATGCAATTAAGTCAGGGGTTGCTCCTAAGATGAAATCTGCTCCCAAAGTTGCTGCTCCAGCCACCAAGTCTGCACCCAAGAGGAGTACAAGAAACATCCCTGTTGAGGAAAAGAACAAGGCCCTAGTGCGTGAAGCTAAAGAAGAAGAAGCTGAAGCCCAAGTGCTAAGGAAGCTCAAACCAAAGATTCCACACCACAATAACACACATCCTGTGGCAGACGACATGAGCATCAGGAAGGATGCATGTCTGAGACTTTGGAGGAAAAGAGACCCATATGCTGTAAGGAGGAGAACTGTTGTGGATGACAGGTTCCACCCTAAGGAACAACAAGACTTCTATGAGACCATTCTGCTTGACAAGAAGCCAATCGTCTGTGATATGAGATGGGTTGACTGGACATACATATGAGAGAATGAAGATCACTTCCCAGGTGTCTATGATAGCTTCAAGGCTTGTGGAGTGGACAAGTTTGTTGGCCAGAATCTCACTAAGTGGAATGATGAGCTAATAATGCAATTCTACTCCACTGCTCACTTCTATCCTGATGGAAGGATTGTCTAGATGTCAAAGGGTACTAGGTACCAATACACTGTTGATGAATGGGCCAGATTGATAAATGCCCCCAACAACTCATGAGGATGACTTGGATGTGCATGCGAAGAAGCAGAAAGACCACAACTCTATCGCAAGTATGTACAAGGAGATTCGTGATGATGCCCTAGAAACTCATAAGTTGGGCTCAGTGAAGTTTCTGTTGTCTAGTTTGCCTACTATCAATACCATCCTGAGGCATAAACTTTTGCCCAAGTCTAGAGATCACAGAATGATAAGAGGACATTCCATCAACTTGTTGTACATATTTGATGTCCCTTAGAAGTTCAAGGTGATGAGTCTGATTGTCAAAATAATCAAGAGGACATCGGCTAATGAAAAGGGGTCTTGTGGGTATGCTCCACATATTTAGGTGCTCATCAACTCAAAGATGGGCACAGACACTTATTTGTTGGACAAGGAGCATTTACCTCTCAAGCCATATTTTGAGTATAACACTGTGGTCATGGATGAGAAAGATCCTTCCTCAGTGCAAGCACATGAGAAGAGAGAAAAAGCAAAGACAGAGAAAGCTGCTAAGATGCCAAGTGCTGAAGGGGCATCTCGTGTGTTTCTAAAGAGCAAACAAGATCAGCTTGGGTATCTGATCCAATCCACCTTGAAGATTGAGAAGGGCTTGGCAACCCTAACTCAAAATCAGGAGAGTTTGGAGAGAATCATTGAGCAGAAGTTCTATTATCTTGATGTCAAAGTAACTAAGGTTCAGTCAGCAGTAGAGCAGCTCCAGGAGGAAGCAGAGGAGAAGAAGGGAAATACAACTACAAATGTTTTTCAGTGAGTGCATGTGCCAAGAGGTCTGAGGTCTGATGCAGTGCATGTTCCTGATACTAGAGCCACTACATCTGCACCAGCAACTGCGGCTTCAGTGCCACCTCCAGCAGCCACTCCACCACCTCCAGCTACATCAACAGAAGCCTTTGTCCTGGGAGTCATCACTATACCACCTCATGGAGACCAAGCCTGAGAGACGCATATCACTATGCATATTTGAACTTTTTGGTAAATTGTTGCCAAAGGGGGAGAAATATGTATAGATCATAGTCTTCGAGAGAGAGAGATATTGTTGCCTTTTGTCTCTCTTTGCACTTTATTTGGTTGAACTTTTATGTGTATTTGCTTGATAAATTATGTCCTTTTGTGAGATACTTGGATGATCATGTGCTTGATCATATGCTACCTTAATGTGTGCTTGAATGATATTATCCTTTATATCCATTTATGATCATTCGCTTTGCTTGGTGATGAGTGCATGTTTTCAATTGTTATCATTTTGAGCGCTCCACCAAGATGTATGTGACATGGAAGAGTGACCCATAATCCTAGCTCATTGTGCATTTACAGTCAAAGCAAATTTTAAATAATGCACAAATTTAGGGGGAGCTCTTACTTATCAGATACTTCTCAAAGTGACGATGTACTTCAATCTTATTATCATTTGTCGAAGCTTTGATCTATATGTTGTCATCAATTACCAAAAAGGGGGAGAATGAAAGTGCAACTATCCCTGGGTGGTTTTGGTAATGATCAACAACATATAGCTCACTGAACTAATGCCATTTCAAAATAAATATTTCAGGAAAGTTCAATGATTGGCATGGCATAGATTATGAATGTGGAACCCTCAATATGCTAAGGACAAAAGATTGGCTCAAGCTCTAAAGTTCAATACTCTACATTTTCTATTTTAGTGATCCAAGATCACATTGAGTCTATAGGAATGTCAATACTATTAAAAGGTGATGAGGTGTTGCTTAATGGCTTGCCTGCTCAAAATGCTTACTGATAACCTCCAAAAGCCCTCAACCACTTTCTCATATCCACATATGTCCCAAACCAAAAGTCAAACTCAGCCCCACCAATTTGATCCATCCATCGCCACCGAGTTCATTTGACATAGCTACTGCCAGAAACCCTAGTCACTTCGGTCTCACCGATAGGGATCTCGGTCTCATCGAGATGGGATTGCAAACTCTCTGTTTCCCTTCATAAATTTCGGTCAAATCGAGATGAGTGATCGGTCCCACCGAGTCTGCAATGCAAACTCCTTGTTTCCTTTTCATAACGCTTCGGTCCCACCGAGACGAGCGACTCGGTCCCACCGAGTTTGCCTGACCAACTCTCTGGTTTGCTTATTAGCAAAGTCGGTCCAACCGAGTTTGTGTAATTGGTCAAACCAAGATTGCGTTATGCCCTAACCCTAATGATATCGGTCCCACCAAGTTGACATGTCGGTCCCACCGAAATGCCTAACGGTCACATTATGAACTAAATCGGTTCGACCGAGTTTTCTGATTCGATCCCACCGAGTTTGGTGAATTGTGTGTAACGGTTATATTTTGTGTGGAGGCTATATATACCCCTCCACCCACTCCTCATTCGTGAAGGAAAGCCATCAGAACGTCCCTACACTTCTAGCATTTATTTTCCGAGAGAGAACCACCTACTCATGTGTTGAGGCCAAGATATTCCAATCCAACCATATGAATCTTGATCTCTAGCCTTCCCCAAGTTGCTTTCCACTCAAATCATCTCTCCACCAAATCCAATCCTATGAGAGAGAGTTGAGTGTTGGGGAGACTATCATTTGAAGCACAAGAGCAAGGAGTTCATCATCAACACACCATCTATTACCTTTTGGAGAGTGGTGTCTCCTAGATTGGTTAGGTGTCACTTGGGAGCCTCCGACAAGATTGTGGAGTGAACCAAGGAGTTTGTAAGGGCAAGGAGATCGCCTACTTCGTGAAGATCTACCCTAGTGAGGCAAGTCCTTCGTGGGCGATGGCCATGGTGGGATAGACAAGGTTGCTTCTTTATGGACCCTTCGTGGGTGGAGCCCTCTGTGGACTCACGCAACCATTACCCTTCGCGGGTTGAAGTCTCCATCAACGTGGATGTACGATAGCACCACCTATCGGAACCATGCCAAAAACATCCGTGTCTCCAATTGCGTTTGCATACTCCAATCCCATCCCTTTACTTTCTTGCAAGTTGCATGCTTTACTTTCCGCAGCTCATATACTCTTTGCATACTTGCTTGAACCATATCTTGATTGCTTGACTTGTGTTAAATTTCTAAAATCTGCCAAGAACTAAAATTGGGAAAAGGTTAAGTTTTTATTTAGTCAAGTAGTCTAATCACCCCCCTCTAGACATACTTTCGATCATACAAAAGTACTTGCAAGCAAGGATCTACACTACATATGCATCGATATCAATGAGGTGGGTAGTATCTGTGGACTGAACTACAGAATGCCAGAAGAGAACAGGGAAGACTAGCCTATCAAAGACTAGCATCTTCAAGCAGCTCCAAGCATCTTGCGGCAATTAGAAGAGTATAGAATAGCAGTTTATATTTAACAAACATGTTGTAGAAATAACGCCCAGAGATCCTTCCCCGACTCCCTGCGGGAAAGCAATCTCGGAGCCACATATCCATTACATGCCTCAGCATTCAGTATACAGTTCTAGTTGTATCGATCAAGATACAACTCCGAGCGTCCGTTACCATGGACCAGGCTATTCGAATAGATAAACTTCCCTGCAGGGGTGCACCAACTTACCTAACACGCTCGATCAACTATGAACGGACACACCATCAGGTCATGACCGCCCTCGGCCGATCAACACGTTATAGTCCTACCTAGGCTCAACAGAGAGGCCAGCACGCAGGTCTACATCCTAAGTGTGCAGGGGTCTTGCACTGCAAAAAAATACACATCTGTGATGATACGTGTTTGTCACAGTAGGTCGCGTTTTTTGTCATGCATGTACATCCATGATGATTTTATGACGGAATCAAGATAGTCATACCTAGGCTATCGTAGAAGTGTTCCATGACATTACCAAAATTATTATCACGGAAGTGTCCACTTCCATGACGATTAATCGCACGTCACAGAAGTGCTTTCGTCAAGGGTGACCGACATGTGGCATCCACCGTAACGGAACGCTGTTAAGCTATCGGGTCCGATTTTGGATCCAATAACCCGTTAAAAGCCCGGGCCAATGGGGATTTTCCACGTGTAAAATAATCATTGGCTGGAGGAAACACGTGTAGGCTCACTGTTAGGACGGATGTCATCCACTCATTGGACCGAAGGCTCCTATGATACATCAACATGTGGCATGGGCCAATAGAGGCCCATTCCTGTGAAAAGGTCCTCCCGTTGACATGGTCAAAATGTGGCGGGCCGGCCCACGGAAAGCCTGTTAACGGCCTGTTCGCATATAGCCCATTTACAGCCCGCTAACCCAGTGCCCGTTACGACCTATCCGAATTAGGACCAGTAGCATCATCTGGGACGTCCAATATGATTCCATCCCGTTTTAACTTCCAGCCCAGGTATGGCCCATGACGTCTTTCGGCACATATGAGGACCTTTGTAACTCTTGGCCCATTAACGGCCCGTGGTGAAACTGGCCCGTAATGAACAGTGTATCACTTTATACCCATTAACGACCCATTATTCCATTGGGCTGTTTCCATCCCATGTTATCTTTTGGCCTTCTCACGGCCCATTTATTCTTGGGCTCATTTCTAGCATTCGGTTACTTACGGCCCCTTACTGTCATTTTCTGCTTGTGGGCCAAATTCAACCCGTGGTTACAGTCGGCCCGTTTGTGGGCCGTTAATACGTCGGGCCGTTTTCATGTAAAAAACCCCGTTGGGCTGTTTTCATAGAGTTACCAAATATGGCATATTAATGGCCAGTTATGGTCCATGAATAGTATGGCCCATGATTGGTGAAATGATTATACGCCCCGTAGAAGGCCCATGGATCCTACGGCCCGTAGAAGACCAATGGATCCTACGGCCCGTAGAAGGCCCATGGATCCTACGGCCTGTCAAAGGCCCATGGATCATATGGCCCACAGGAGGCCCATGGTTACAACAGTCCGTGTATTGCCATGATTATTGTGGCCTAGTTACCAAAAATAGGTCATTGTGGCCACTAGAAAAACACGGAAAAAGAACTGAAGTGACTACAAGCAAACAACTAAACAAGACAATAAGGAAATAAATAAGCAAGCAACTAACGCTAGCCTATTACCGCTATTACACATATTGCATCCACTAGGCCTCAAAGTTCGCCAGCAGTGCAAATATAGGGAACAAAGCAGCATATTACATACACTAGCTATCAAAATTGGCCACCAGTGCAAATAAACGCGGTAGCAAAACAAGAGCATAACTGAAACAACTTCAGAAGAGCTCAAGAAACGTTATCCTGGGTATCCACCATGCTGGCAATAAGCTTAGCAAGCTTATTAGCTTTGTCCTGTTTGGCGCTAAAATCCTCCAGCGCTTGCTGTTGCACCAGAAAGTATGCATCTGAATGCTCCAGGGACTTCCGCAGTCCTTCCGCTTCTTGTCGCAGCACGGCTTATCGATGTCTGTCAGCTTGTAGTTGAGACTCAAGAAACTAAACTGATTCAGACAGTGAGTTTGAATAGCATGTGCAAGCGGTAGTGGCCAGTAACTCGAACACTAAACCAAGACAGGACTTTGGGGTTGTCTCACTGTCTTCAAGATAGTCTGCCTTAGTTGTTTTATTAGCTTTGTTGGAGACCAACAAGGATGTCTCACTATCGTGAACCTTATCTGCATTACTTCCTTTACCATTGCTTAATAAGGCACTCTTCCCCAATATTCTGTCAGCATTCTAAAAGAAGAAAGAAGCAGACACATAACAGGTTTAGCATGTACTCGTATATGAAACTCATTTCGGTGAACCAGTTCATTAGTAAGGTGGACATGATTAAAATACCAAGTCTTCTATTGCCAAGTACTAGTACATAATAGAAGCATTAAACAAACATATATCTATGTCCTATGGTCACTGCATTGTCTTGCCAAATCAAAATAGAGACATGGTTCAAGTCATATCAGTTCAAGACAAAGCAGCAGTGAAAGAATACAAAGCATGGGAAACTACACGGCACAACAAGATTTCAGATGGGTACCACGTGTCTACATGTACAACAACACTATTGGCTCTGTTGTGATGCTAGTAGTGTGCAAGATATGGGAAATTAACTGTATACACAATTGAAATTGAAATCAGCAGAGCTATTGATAAGAGCAAACCTATTAAAGAAACATGCGTGAACATACCTGCTATGGCATTGGAGTTTCGATTGGATCCTTCAATTTAAAAATAAGTTTCTATGAGTAAATACAGTGATACAAGAGCAAAGTAGTATGCACGATAGCAATGGAATCTTAAACTAGAACAATTGTTCTTTAGGTTTAGGCACTTGTTCTACATGAACAGAGTACAGTAAGATGCAAGAATATAGTACTTAAAAATAGAAAATTAGCTCATAGACCTTACCACACTCTTGGTTCCGGACCAGTACAGAACAAGGCGTTCCCAGTCATCGTCCAGTAAATGTGTCTCAGGAGAACGTAAGGGAATTTGATGAGTTTCTTTGCCGGTGAAGTACGTTTTCTTTAGGTAATTCCGATATTGCCACCAAGCATTCTTGAAGATAGTAGAGGTACTAGCATAGGTTACCTCATCTTGAGTTTCCAAATCAGTCCTTCTCTATAGAGAAAAATGGGAAAATTTGTTGTATTATAACCATCATGGAGGTAGGATGTATGGGCAAAGCAAAGTAATCGCCATGAATAACATTACTTACACATAACTCCTGGACAAACACCTGCAACTGGCATTTTCCTTCATATTTAGTATAATATTTCCAACATGGGAAGATACACACATAGGATTTAACAACATCAAATGTGATAGATGCTAAACTACGACTAGATGGTTGTGCTTCCTCCACAGGAATAGGCATACTAACTGGTGGAGTTGGGGTTCGCTGTGGTAGTACTAGCCCTTTGGGCACTAGAGCTGCCTTACTAACTGCTCTTGTTTGGGAGCTCTGTGGTGGAGACGGTGTTGTGTCAACGGGAACTGGGTTACTATCTGCTCGGGTTGGGGTTAGATTGGGTGAAGCTGGTTCTCTGTCCATTGCATTAGGGGTACAATCTGCGAGAGTTTGGGTTATGTGTGGTAGGGCTGGTTCTAGTGCATGTACAATCGGGGTGCTATCTCCACCAAGAGGTAGCACTGTTTTATTTGAAGACCATGTTTTTACTCCGCTAGATACTGGCATCTGTGGCACACCGGCTCAGAGCGACCGGTTTACCCTGCACTGCCAGCCCAGAGACCTTGTCTTCTGATAACACACAACAACATGGCACAGAATACAACCGCTTTATTCATGCTAGCGGAACATAGTTCATATTACAACAGTTAGCGAGGCCAAGCGGCACACGGTGCGGCTGAACAATATGTACATTATTTAGTGAACATAAAGGGGCCTCGATCATGACAACTACTCGGCAGCGGAACAACGTCGTAGCGGGACTCCATAGCCCAAGGACACTTACATGGACACGGTCTAGACTCGAACAACACTCCTTTCCAACGGGACTTTCCTGAAATCTGGCATGACACGCCAGGTCAGTACATTGAATGTACCTGCAAGCTCACAATAAGCATAAACAAGATGACACACAATATTATGATATTTATCAAGTTTAATCAACAATGCAACTATATAACAAACATGACGTGACTATGCTCAACAGGTACTCATTCTCCCAACTTGCTTACCAAATGTGCCCAACAAACATAATATTACCAACACATACCCGTGATCCTTACGGCGGTCACAACCCGACCATCTCATGGCCCGTGATCCTTATGGTGATCACAACCCAACCAACTCGTGGCTTGTGATCCTTACGGCGATCACAACCTGACCAACTCGTGGCCAACTCAACACGATGACCTCACTGTTGCAATTTAGTGTGCATATTTATTAAGTGTTGAACCATGGTGTACCTTACTTTCGAGCGTGTCCATATCTGTGGACTCGGCTATCGATAGAATAAATACACTCTGCACAGGTTAGTACACTGTACCCACGCTATGGAACCCATGGCCTCACTCTCCCATCCGAGTGGACCAACAACGTTCCGACAAAACCATTTCACTATCATGACACTCTCCCGGCCCCTCCGACTCAAACACCACTGGGCTAGTCCTGGGTGGCCCCGTGTCTACCTCCGGACACCTCGACCACCGTTGTGGCCACGATCCACACTGGGATCCGGTACCAAACTTAACTTAACAACGAGCTCACACGGTTATGCTTGCCTACCGGGCCAGGGTACAGCACACCCATAACCTTCCCTAATTTGAGGTACCAACCAGAGGCACGACAATGAAACGCATTAAGGCCTTCCCATACTGGCAAATGTGGTTGCACTGGGAAAGACTCATTTCAGCGACAACACGACCCGATCAACAACATGTTCAAGTTGAATATAAATCAGGTTCAACTTTTAATGTGAAAAGAAAATAACCGGTGTCGTACTGCCATACCATGCATCATTTAACATATGCATCACATAACCGTGCAAAACTGCACCAACTACGCTCCCACGGAGCCAACATAAAATCATGCTACTATACAGGTAAAAACCTTTCTTTACTTATACCAGAACCATTACTAGCAATTATCATCATTATACCTCATGCAAAAATAATATCCAAATTACTCATCAATTCTATGACCATATTATTTATTTAACTCTAACAACTAAGTTCTCATCATCTTACCAACAATATTTACTTCAAAAATACTAAAGTTCAAGCATTTTAACATAACAAGCATATAACAGAATATATTTATTATATAACTAATTAAAATGCATCAATATTCATAAGTTCAAGTATGAAAATCAATAATATTGAAGTGGCACCATGAAGATGTTACTATGGCTTGCCTTAGTATTGATGAGGGTCACAAGGCTCCTGGTGATCCTCAAGACAGGATGGTTCCTCTGAAAACATTCAAAAACCACAAAAGAAAATATCAAGAAACCTTATGAAAATTGCCAGAAAATCTAGACAGCAAGGAAAAATCCCATCATTTGGGAGCTGTTAGATTTTTCGACAAAGAACACAATGCAAAAAGAATCACTTCATTTGGACTTGTAGAATAAAAGTTATGGCTGTTTGAATGCTCCTGGAATTTAAATAAATTTGAAAAGGAAAAAAAGAGAGGGGGTGACGTCGATGGCGTATTTTCCCGGGGCGCCACCACTCATACCGCTTCACGCGCGTTATGAGTGGCTGACTAGCAGGCCCCGCTAGTCAGCCCGGAGGGAGGGGGAAAGAAAACAGAGAGGCGCGGCGGTTCGCCAGACCGTACACCAGCATTGAGGCATCTTGGAGGAAAACAAGAGGGAGGGATCGACGGAGAAGGTTCTTACGCACCTGCCCATACCCGTGGCGTGGAAAATGGTGACTGGACGGCGTCGGTTTCTTCCTCACAAGCGAAGCCAGAACACGGAGGTCGCCGGAGATGAGGAAGACGACGGCTAGGTGCGGCTCCAGGGGCTTGGGCTTACCTCGTTCGCTTCATGGAGGAGAGGCGGAGGCCCTGGCGGGGGGCCTCGGCTTGGGAGTGGCCAGAGCTGCGGGGTCGATCCAGGGGGATCGCCGGCTAGCTCGGCTCAAGGACGGCAGCCCGCGGCCTGCCCGGTCGAGCTGCAGCTTCTAGTGGATATGGAAGGGAGATGTGGTGAGGTGCGGTGCTCCAGGAGGCTGCGGAGGGGGTTATTTGTAGGCGAGGCGGCGAGGAGGGCTCGGGCTCCACCGGAGGAGAGCTGCCGCCGGCGCCCGGCGACGAATGGTGCCAAAGAGAGAGGGAGAAGGCAACGGGGTTCACGCGGGAGCTGTGCACGGAGGCGGACGAGCACAGGAGCAAGGAGGAAAGGGACGAACATAGTGCGCGGGCACTGTGCCGTTGGCCGGACCATGCCCGCGCTTGCTGCAGTGAGCTCCGGCATTGGCAAGCGGCAGGGAGGAGTTAAGGGGGTGGAGACGAGGATGGTGGCGCGGGGGGACAAGCCCAGCCTGGCCGAGCTGCGGGCACGCGCGCCACAGAGGTGCTGGCGACGCGCAGAGCGTGTGTTTGGCATGCGAGCACCTTCGAACGAACGCGGTCACCACGTGGACGTGACATCAGGCCACATATGCACTAACCATGATGTCTAGCATATAGTCCTTAGTAACTTTAGGTGTTACCACGGCTCGGTTGGTTTCCAGGTGCAGTAGAAGTGAAATGGTGAAGATGTTTAGTTACTGGACAGAAACTTTGAACAGTTACTGTGGTCAAACCACAGTGATTCAAGGGCTGATCATTGGGGTTTTACTAACTCTTACTAAGGTAAATAAGCACAGGGAAAACCAGCTGCATTGGAGCTAGTAAAAAGGTAGTTGCTGTAGAAACTACCATTTCAGCCCAGAAGAGAAAATATTTTCTTTAGCAAAAATACTCCAAAAAGTGATGAAATATTTTTGCTTAGAAATGTGCCCTAGGGTCCAAAGAATATTTGTGATTTTTCTTAGGATTTTTGGGGCAACAGAAATGAGGGTTGCTTTGGAGGTCAAATATTTTAGCTAGGGTTTAGGAAGCAAAATGAATATTTTTCATCCAAGCAATTTTGTTGGGATGGCCAGGAGTGAAACGATGGATTAGAAGAGGAGAGGGGGCACTTGGGTGAAAATCAAGGGATGCCCAAGTGATCAAGTCCAAATGGAATGATTCAAAACTCCAAATTCAAACCAACTAAGATGAAAATCAGGCAAAGAAAAGAGGGCAAAAACCAGGCTGTGACAAACCTCCCCCACTTAGAATGAATCTCATCCTCGAGATTCGATTGCTTGGGAAAACCATTCTGGATAACATGCCCTTAGAAATTCTTCTGATTCCCAGGTTGATTCTGATTCGATATGATGCATCCATTGAACCTTGTAAAATTTATGTGACTTACTGCGAGTGACTCTTTTCATCCCATCCAAAATTTTCACTGGCCTCTCTTCATAGGTCAAATCCTTTGCCAGCTCTATCTCTGCCAAATCGGTCTTTTTCTCGGGTGATGAGATGCACCGTCGTAGTTGTGACACGTGGAACACTTTGTGCATGTCGGACAGTTCTGGAGGCAGCTCCAGCTGATATGCCACAACACCTACTCGTGTCATGACGGGAAATAGACCAATAAACCTGGGTGCCAATTTTCCACGGGTTTGGAACCTTCTTACTCCCTTCATGGGTGTGACTCGTAGGTAGACATGTTCTCCGGGTTCAAAACTGATCTGTCGGTGCTTTGCATCATAATAACTTTTCTGTTGCGATTTGGCCAGCTGTAATCTGTCTCGGATCTCTTTGACTTGCTTTTCGGCCTCCAGCATGAGATCTGTTCCGAAAATACGGCTGTCTCCGGTTTGAGACCAATTTAATGGAGTGCGGCACTTACAGCCATACAAAGCTTCATAAAGTGACATCTTTAAACTGGTCTGGAATCCATTGTTATATGAGAACTCGGCGTATGGCAAGCTATCTTCCCATTGTGGTCCTTGGGCTAAAACACAGGCTCGGAGCATATCTTCGAGTATCTGATTTACTCTTTCCGTTTTCCCATCCGTCTGAGGATGATAAGCAGTGTTTTGTTTTAATTCCGTCCCAAGGGCTTGATGGAGACGGGTCCAGAAAGCAGAGGTGAAACGTGAACCTCGGTCAGTAGTGATGGTTCGGGGAACTCCATGTAAACTGACAATCCTGGATACATACAGTCGGGCAAGCTCATCTGCTCGGTATGAGGTTTTGGCTGGGAGAAAGTGAGCCACCTTGGTTAATGTAACCACTATGACCCTGATCGCATTATTGCCTCGTCGGGTCCTGGGTAATCCCGTGATGAAATCCATACATACGTCGTCCCATTTCCATTGTGATACGGGTAGTGGTTGGAGAAGTCCGGCTGGTTTCTGATATTCCGCCTTAACCTTGTTGCAGATGTCGCAACAGGCCATGAAATAAGCAATGTCTTTCTTCATTCCATCCCACCAGAATATTTTTCGAAGGTCTTCATACATTTTTGTGCCTCCAGGGTGGATTGAATACGAGGACTCGTGGGCTTCTGACAAAATTTTCCGCTTTAGGTCATCTTGATTAGGCACACAAATCCTTCCCCAGAATCGGAGGGTACCGTACCGATCCTTCAAGAAATCGGATGACTTGATGCGCTTCTACAGTTTGGTGTCGCTTGGCTGGGCCTTGCGGATTTCTTCCTCAAGAGTAGGAGTGACCGTCAGAATATTGGCAAGACCAGCCTCAATGACAACCAGGTTGAGCTGAGCAATTTCATCTTTGAGTTCAGAAGGCAGAGACTCCAGCATGACGTTTAAACTGACGGGCTTTCGACTGAGTGCATCAGCAACCACGTTGGCCTTACCCGGATGTTAATTTATTCCAAGATCATAATCATTGACTAACTCCAGCCATCTTCGCTGACAGAGATTTAAATCCGGCTGAGTAAATATGTATTTGAGACTTTTGTGGTCGGTAAAAATTTAGCACCTTTTTCCAATGAGGTAGTGTCTCCAAATTTTTAAAGCATGAACTACCGTGGCCAATTCCAAATCATGAGTGGGGTAATTGCCTTCATGAAGTCATAGCTGCCGTGAGGCGTAGGCTACTACCTTGCCATCTTGCATAAACACGCACCCAAGTCCTTGTCGGGAAGCATCACAATATACGTCAAAGCTGCGGTAGATAGCTGGAAGTGTTAATACCAGTGCAATTGTTAAGCGCTTCTTTAACTCGGTGAAACTTTTCTCATAGTCTGACGTCCATTCATACTTCTTATCCTTTTTAAGCAACTCTGTCATGGGCTTAGCAATCTTAGAGAACCCTTCAATAAATCAACGGTAATATCCGGCTAATCCAAGAAAACTCCGGATCTGAGACACGGTGGCGGGTGGCAACCAGTCGAGCACGCCTTTTACTTTGCTAGGGTCCACGGCTATTCCTTCAGAAGATAGTATATGTCCGAGGAATCCAACTTGCTTGAGCCAGAACTCGCATTTACTAAACTTGGCATACAACTGGTGCTCACAGAGTCGTTGTAGCACTGCGCGGAGGTGTCCTTTATGCTCTTCTTCATTTCTAGAATAAATAAGTATATCATCGATGAAGACGACCACGAACTTATCAAGGAAATCCTTGAACACTTTGTTCATCATGTGCATGAAGAAGGCATGGGCGTTGGTGAGGCTGAAGGACATAACGGTATATTCATAAAGACCGTAGCGAGTGGTGAACGCGGTCTTGGGAATATCCTCCTTTTTAATTTTGAGCTAGTAATATCCAGTCCGCGAATCAATTTTTGAGAAGACCTTGGCTCCACTGAGTTGGTCAAACAAATCATCAATTCTTGGCAGAGGGTATTTGTTCTTGGCCGTGACATCATTCAACTGTCGGTAATCCACACACATGCGAAGGCTGCCATCTTTCTTGTCCACAAAAACAGCGGGTGATCCCCATGGCGAGGAACTGGGGCGGATATATCCTTTTTGGAGCATTTCATCAAGCTGTTTCTTTAGCTCCACCAACTCGGATGACGGCATTCAGTAATAGTTCTTGTGTATTGGTGTGGTTCCGGGCACAAGTTCTATTGCAAAATCAAGCTCTTGGTCAGGTGGCATGCCTGGCAGTTCTTCTAGGAATACATCGAGAAACTCACTGACCATTGGAATTAATTCCATTTCTGCTATTGCTGTAAAAACCATTTCCTTGGAGGGTATGCTTCTACGAGCAATAAACATGGTAGCTTGTCCATCTTGTCCGGTCAAATTGACTTCCCGGGTTGCACAATTTATGCATACTTAGTACTGAGTCAGCCAATTCATACCCAAGATAACATCCAATTTTTCAGACTCAATCAGTATCAAAGATTCGGAAAACTGATTTTGTTGATCCTGACTTCCAGATTGCAGCAGACGAGATTTCTTTGAATAATAGATCCCGGGGTTTGTACCAGCATATTTTTGCCCAAAAGCGAACAAGGAAATTTGTTTTGGGCGACAAAACTCCGAGAAATAAAAGACTGGGAAGCCCCAGAGTCAAATAAAATTACTGCAGGTATGTTATTAATAGGGAACGTACCAATGACGACTTCGGGATTTTCTTGGGCTTCATCGGCTGAAATGTGATGAACGTATCCTGTGACGTCGTGCTGACTTGGACCGGCTTCCAAATAATTCGAGGCCTGAATGTAGCATTGGTCTAGGTGTTCTTGGGACACTGTTTGGCATAATGTCTGGTTTGTCCGCAACTATAACAGGAATTGTTGCACAGACGATTCTCCATAACTGGGTTGAGCACAACATTCTTCACTTGGGTGGTGGTCTTGTTAACATTTTGTTGCCAACTGGGCGGGTATGCCATCGGAGTTGGCTGCCAGGTATGAACCTTCTGCACTGGTTGCATTTCCTTCTTGGGCTCAAATTTGCGTTTGTGATCATTATGGGCAGACTTAGTATCTAACACGAGATTGTGTTCCCTTTCAGCAATGAAAGCCTTGTTCACGAGGGTTTGAAAATCTGGAAAATTGAACATAGTGAGAGCACAACGAAGTTGCGGGTTTAATCCACCAAGAAAGTGGTCCATCTTCCTTTCTTCAGTGGCCACGTCATATTGAGAGTAACGTGACAGGTGATTTAATTTTTGTAAATATTCTCCCACTGACTGACTTCCTTGGAGGAGCGTGAGAAATTCACGCTTCTTAGTCTTCATAATTCCCGCAGGGATGTGATATTTTCAGAATTGCTCCTTGAATCTTGGCTAGGTAATTGCTTCATTCTCAGTCACTATAGCTTTCTCACCTTCCCACCATATGGCAGCAGCGCCTTCCAGATAATGTTTTGCAAATGGAACTTTATCTTCTTCATCAGTTCGAGGAACCTCAAGCTTCTTTTCCATAGTTCTTAACCAATCATCTGCATCCAGGGGATCAACGACCTGACTGAAACTGGGAGGCTTAGTCCTTTGAAAACTAGATAGCCTGGAGTGGGAGGTAGGCTAATTCCCATTCTGTCCAACCATTGCTTGAATACTTTTGAATATTTCCATTAGATCATTGTTTCGTTGTTCCTCGAACATACGCATAATTTGCTCGGTGGAGGGCGGATTTGGCGGTGGAGGCGGTGGTGGAACGTACAACTCGGGTGATTGTCCTGCCTGTCATGCAGAACGCCGAACAGGAGAACCCTCGCGAACGTTGCTACTGCAGCCTCCCCGCGTCATCCTAATATGATTTTTCCCAAGTCAACGCAACTGAGATGAGAAGCATTCAACAAAAACTGGGGAGAAGCCAGCAACAAAAACCAAGCGAAACCGAAAATACGAAGAAAATACGGCGAATAAAATAAAGTCCAACATAATTATACATAGACTCATACATGAAACATAACAACATGCCAGGTCCAACTACCCTCATACAAGAAACGAAACAACATGACTAGTACGATTATAGCCATACTCCATCCCAAAAACAGAGAATACTGGAAAGCTCTACTGCTCAGCTGGCACTGCGGTGTCCTCTCCTGATGCGGACTCGGATCCGGAACTAATGGGGTTAACAGAGACCTCCGGGTTAAAAGTGATTCGACGACGCTGCCTCGAGGGCGCTCTCTCAGGGGCAGGTGAAGGGCGGATCATCGGGGCTCCAGGAGTGGCGAGGAGTGAAACCCACTCTGCAGGAGCACTAAGGGGACTCGCAGTCGCGGAGCCCGAGCTACTCGAGGGAGTAACCGGAGAAACAGGGGATCTAGAACTGGCAGGAACGTAGGGAATAAATCCCACAGATGGAGAAGTAGTGGCCGAGTGAGCAGTGACTAAAGTAGTTGCTAAAGCAGTACGGGAACGACTCAGCTCACAAGCCAGCTCGTAGATCATAAGATAACTAGCAGTGATGTAGCGAGAAAGGTGGCTAGCAACACTATCAGATTTTGGATCAATGAAAGGAAAATGGACACTACCATTATCGTGGAGAGAGAGGTAGTAGTGGAAACCTGGGTGATTCTGCATCCGGACCTCGTTGTAGCGGAGCTCAACAAGTACCTTGAATGCAGCAAACTGGACAGCCGGAGAAGCGGAAGAAGCCTAGCCACTATGGGAGGTACGAGTGTAAGAACCGGAATCGGAACTGGTGCACAGAGTAACCATGGTGTGATACTCATACACTGAGTCAGCTAGGCGCTCCCGGTACACACGATAGATTGGATCGTCTCCGCGAGGGTATAGCCAACGCCACAATTATTACCGACACTCAGCTACAACTCGTACCTAGCATCCAGTTAACTCGGCGTAGTCTAGCGTGGCCTACAGTCAGCACGGCTCTGGTACCAAGAGTTGTGGCACCCCGGCTCAGAGCGACCGGTTTACCCTGCATTGCCAGCCCAGAGACCTTGTCTTCTGGCAACACACAACAACATGGCATAGAATACAACCGCTTTATTCATGCTAGCGGAACATACTTCATATTACAATAGTTAGCGAGGCCAAGCGGCACACACAGTGCGGCTGAACAATATGTACATTATTTAGTGAACATAAAGGGGCCTCGATCATGACAACTACTCGGCAGCGGAACAACGTCGTAGCGGGACTCCATAGCACAAGGACACCGATGTGGACACGGTCTAGACTCGGACAGCACTCCTTTCCAACAGGACTTTCCTGAAATCTGGCATGACACGCCAGGTCAATAAATTGAATATACTTGCAAGCTCACAATAAGCATAAACAAGATGACAGACAATATTATGATATTTATCCAGTTTAATCAACAATGCAGCTATATAACCAATATGATGTGACTATGCTCAACAGGTACTCATTCTCCCAACTTGCTTACCAGATGTGACCAACAAACATAATATTACGAACACATACCCGTGATCCTTACGGCGATCACAACCCGACCATCTCATGGCCCGTGATCCTTACGGCCATCACAACCCAACCAACTCGTGGCATGTGATCCTTACGGTGATCACAACCCGACCAACTCGTGGCCAACTCAACACGATGACCTCACTGTCATCCTCAGTGCAATTTAGTGTGCATATTTATTAAGTGTTGACCCATGGTGTACCTTACTTTCGAGCGTTTCCGTATCCGTGGACTCGGCTATCGATAGATTAAATACACTCTACAGATGTTAGTACACTATACCCACACTACGGAAACCATGGCCTCACTCTACCATCCGAGTGGACCAACAGTGTTCCGATGAAACCATTTCGCTGTCATGACACTCTCTCGGCCCCTCCGACTCAGACCCCACTGGGCTAGTCCTGGGTGGCCCCGTGTCTACCTCCAGACACCTCGACCACCATCGTGGCCACGATCCACACTGGGATCCAGTACCAAACTTAACTTAACAACGGGCTCACAAGGTTATGCTTGCCTACCGGGCCAGGGTACAACACACCCATAACCTTCCCTAATTTGAGGTACCGACCAGAGGCACGACAATGAAACGCATTAAGGCCGTCACATACCGACAAATGTGGTTACACTGGGAAAGACTCGTTTCAGTGGCACCACAAACCGGTCAACAACATGTTCAAGTTGAATATAAATCAGGATCAACTTTTAATGTGAAAATAAAATAACCGGTGTCGTACTGCCATACCATGCATCACTTAACATATGCATCACATAACCGTGCAAAACTGCAACAACTACGCTCCCATGGATCCAACATAAAATCATGCTACTATACTGGTAAAAACCTTTCTTTACTTATACCAGAACCATTTCTAGCAATTATCATCATTATACCTCATGCCAAAATAATATCCAAATTACTCATCAATTCTATGACCATATTATTTATTTAACTCTAACAACTAACTTCTCATCATCTTACCAACAATATTTACTTCAAACATACTGAAGTCAAGCATTTTAACATAACAAGCATATAACAAAATATATTTATTATATAACTAATTAAAATGCATCAATATTCATAAGTTCAAGTATGAAAATCAATAATATTGAAGTGGCACCATGAAGATGTTACTGTGGCTTGCCTTAGTACTGATGAGGGTCACAAGGCTCCTGGTGATCCTCAAGACAAGCTGGTTCCTCTGAAAACATTCAAAAACCACAGAAGAAAATATCAAGAAACCTTCTGAAAATTGCCAGAAAATCTAGACAGCAAGGAAAAATCCCATCTTTTGGGAGCTGTTAGATTTTTGGACAAGGAACACAATGCGAAAAGAATCACTGCATTTGTACTTGTAGAATAAAACTTATGGCTGTTTGAATGCTCCTGAAATTTAAATAAATTTGAAAAAGAAAAACAGAGAGGGGGTGATGTCGATGGCGTATTTTCCCGGGGCGCCACCACTCATACCGCTTCGCACACGTTATGAGTGGCTGACTAGTGGGCCCCGCTAGTCAGGCCGGAGGGAGGGGGAAAGAAATCAGAGAGGCGCGGCGGTTTGCCGGAGCGTACGCCAGCGTTGAGGCATCTTGGAGGAAAACGAGAGGGAGGGATCGACGGAGAAGGTTCTTGTGCACCTGTCTGTACCCGTGGCTAGGGGTGGCTCCTGTCCGTACGGCGTCGGTTTCTTCCTTGCAAGCGGAGGAAGAACACGGAGGTCATTGGAGATGAGGAAGACGGGGGCTAGGGGCGGCTCCAGGGGCTCGAGCTTGGCTCATTGGCTTCACGGAGGAGAGGTGGAGGCCGTGACGGGGTCGCCTCGGCTTGGGAGTTGCCGAAGCTGCGGGGTCGATCCAGGGGGATCGCCGGCAGGCTCGGCTCGGGGACGGCAGCCCGCGGCCTGCCTGGCCGGGCTGTGGCTTCTAGTGGCTATGGGAGGGAGATGTGGTGAGGTGTGGTGCTCCAGGAGGCTGCAGAGGGGGTTATTTGTAGCCGGGGCGGCAAGGAGGGCTCAGGCTCCGCCGGAGGACAGCTATCGCCGGCGCCCGGCGACGAATGGTGCCAGATAGAGAGCGAGAAGGCGACGGGGTTCATGCGGGAGCTGTGCACGGAAGCGGACGAGCGCAGGAGCAAGGAGGAAAGGGACGAACACAGTGCGCAGGCACTGTGCTATTGGCCGGACCGTGACCGTGCTCGCTGCGGAGAGCTCCAGCGTCGGCGAGCGGCAGGGAGGAGTTAAGGGGGTGGAGACGAGGATGGTGGCGCGGGGGGACATGCCCAGGCTGGCTGAACAACGGGCAAGCGCGCCACAAAGGCACTGGTGACGCGCAGAGCGTGCGTTTGGCATGCCAGCACCCTCGGACGAACGCGGTCACTGCGTGGACCATGACATCAGGCCACATATGCACTAACCATGAGTCTGGCGTGTAGTCCTTAGTAACTTTAGGTGTTACCACGGCTCGGTTGGTTTCCAGGTGCAGTAGAAGTGAAATGGTGAAGATGTTTAGTTACTGGACAGAAACTTTGAATAGTTACTATGGTCAAACCACAGTGATTCAAGGTCTGATCTTTGGGGTTTTACTGACTCTTACTAAGGTGAATAAGCACATGGAAAACCAGCTGCATTGGAGCTAGTAAAAAGGTAGTTGCCGTAGAAACTACCATTTCAGCCCAGAAGTGAAAATATTTTCTGTAGCAAAAATACTCCAAAAAGTGGTGAAATATTTTTGCTCAGAAATGTGCCCTAAGGTCCAAAAAATATTTGGGATTTTTCTCAGGATTTTTGGGGCAACAGAAATGAGGGTCGCTTTGGAGGTCAAAGATTTTAGCTAGGGTTTAGGAGGCAAAATGAATATTTTTCAATTAAGAAAAATATTCCAAGCAATTTTGTTGGGTTGGCCAGGAGTGAAATGATGGATTAGAAGAGGAGAGGGGGCACTTGGGTGAAAATCAAGGGATACCCAAGTGATCAAGTCCAAATGGAATGATTCAAACCTCCAAATTCAAACCAACTCAGATGAAAATCAGGCGAAGAAAAGAGGGCAAAAACCAGGCTGTGATAGCATCACCCTCTCCAATTCAAATGGCTGATAAACAGGAAACATAGTTGAATGTACAGACATTGTATGAGAGACAGATGCAATAGATAGTGTGGAAAATAGAGGGCATGAAATAGTTGACATGTATATTGTTTAACTAAAATGGATATCATGACATAATTTCACATATATGATGTCTAGGTAAACTGGATAGCATAGCATAACATAATTCAAAAATATGATGAATAACTAAAAAGGATCGCATGACATAATCCACCTACATGTTATGTAAGTAATCAGGAGTGCATGATTTAATTCATATATGTGATTTATATGCTAAATAGAGGACATTCGATATGATGTCTGAACTAAGAACATGGTGTTGAATATTGTTTATATGATTTCTAAACTATGCAATGCAAGACACCATATGCATTATATGAGCAGTATAACCGTGCCAAGTTAGAGTATACAGCTTGGTGGGGGAATAGGACTGGTCATCTGTCTTTGAATCCATCTCCGAGGAGAAATCGGGACCCAACAAGAGATCTGCTTTGATAGGTAGCACTGTCTGCTCTCAAGGCCTTGTTTTCACTCCAGATTTTTCCATCTCCCACCCAAATGGTTGATTCACAGGAAGAGTAGTTTAATGTACAAACATTGTCGACAAATGGAAATGAAATGAAGAAAAGGATGGGCAAGGTATCTTTCAAATATATGATGCCTGGTTCAACAGGATGGCATTGCACATTTCACATATATTATGGATGGCTAAAAGACATGAGGTTGCATAATTCCAATATATGATATAGAAACTAGACATGTGGCATTACAAAACATGTCTTAACTAAGCAGATGACATATAAGATGTCAAAAGTAGGCACTGCAAGGCAACATATGCATGATATGACTAACACCATCATGCCAAGGTAGAGCAAAAACCTTGGGGTAAATAGGAGTGGTCAGCTGCATCTGAATCCGCCTCAGAACAGATATCTTCCTCTGGATTACAATCTGGAGAGGGGGGAGGGTTTGCCATTGAACCCACCATGGAGTGATGTCTGCATGTATTGCCGCGCAAAACTCTTCTCTTTTTCTCTGCATGTTTAGCATGACTGCGTACAATATCGGACATGCATACAAAAAATATGGTGAGATTATGTAAGGAGAGCATGCAGAAATTTAGAGTGATGGTAACAACCAGTGGATGGAGCCAACAATAATGATAGCAGGTTGATGATTGCTTTAATTTAATAAAAAGACAGATGATGATTGCTTTACTATTTGTTTCCCACCCAAGATGAACAATATATGCATACCCTAGGTGAACTAGATATGAGACAGAGATACTATTCATTGCTGCCTCAATATGTGCCCCACAACTAATTAGAACTCAAGTTTGAACATTAATTTGGACCTGACTTGGAGTCTAAGAAGATAACAAGATGATAAAGTAGCAGGTAATTTTAAGAAATGCATAACATAAGCAGAAACAAAAGAGTGCAACCTCTCTTGTGGACCCGTGTACTCTTCAGGTTCATCTGCTGAGTCGATGATGGTGATGCCATTGATGTGGGTGCTGGCGGCAGGGAAGGAGATCTGAGGCGGCGAAAGACGGTCAGGAGTCGTGATGTCTGGTTTGGTGGATGCTTCTGTCGATGGAGCAGCTCAGGTGATGTGGACGACGTCGCGGCACGAGCAGGACAAACCACACAAAGTTCCCTTCGAGACCTACCTGTAACTGAAGTAATTCTGTAAGGGCTCATTTGGCTTGCATGATTCTAAAAATGCAGGGATAGGAAAAACACCATAATAGGATAGGAATGCACATGGTAAACTGAGCATTTCTAAACACAGGATTTCTATCAACTTGGGTGTTTGGTTCACATGAATTGGAAGAGCAGAGGAATGCAAAGAAACATGGCCAAAATAAAGTGAAACCATATGAAAGCATGTACAGTTAGATTGTTATTCAGCCACTAATGCACTTGATCTTGTTTTCATGCATTGATTTTGAAAAGTGGGTCCAAGTGGATGTTTTGCTTCATTCCTTTCAACAAAATGCTTGAATAATTCAATAGAGTGCCATAGGATAATTCCCTATTGCTATGTTTTTCCGTTGAACCAAAATATCCCTAATGGACCAACATGAATGTAGAGTAATAAGTGATGCAACAAGTGTACAACCTCTTTGCCATAGCCGTGTCAACCTCAACATCATTTGGGTTGGTCGATGAAGAAGTTGAGGCAGAGGTGGCTGTTGGAGGTGTGGAGGAAGATCTGGGGGAATCTGTAGACGGCATCCAGGGCACTGCTCTCTCCTGATGGATCGTTCTGTCGTTGGAGCAGCTCCGGTGAGCCATAAGACGTCAAGGCTGAAGCACCACAAGACAAACATCGTTAATCTCAAGTGGGATTCTAATAGCATCTCTAATAGATGATGTAAAATAGATGTAAAATTTACATCAACAAAAACCACCTGACTACAACAGATGAGGTAAAAACTGTTGACTCTGAACTTAACTGTTGAAATTGAAATTTATTGTGGAATCTGAATGTTACTCTGGAAGCTGAAAGCAATGGTAGCAGAGAGGCACTTGAGATATAGTTTAGGGAGGGCCTGCAGTTCATCTTCAACCTGCACCCCCCTGAGCCGCCAGCCACCACCGGCTGAACCGCCAGCCCTAGCACCGCCTCGCTGCCCCGAAACAACTCCCCATTGCTGGTCCGCCGCTGCCCCGCCGCCCGGGCCGGCGCTCTAGGCCCCCCACCCCCACCCTGAACCCTAAGATAGATAGTGGGTTATCTCTCTGGCAAGCACCCCTCCCTACTGTGGGTGGTTCTTGCTTCACTCTAGCG
>NC_041391.1:589159659-589176378 GCF_002162155.2 Triticum dicoccoides | reverse complement strand
AATTGACTGACCCAAAAGTCGATTTCAGTCACCTGAAGAATAGCTAAATCGGAGCATAGAAGCAGCACGAGCGAGTGGGAGAGCAGCAGCAGCAACGCGAGCGAGCAAGCGAGAGCTGGAGCCGTAGCATCAGCGCAAGTGAGCAAGAGCCGGAACAGCAGCAGCGCGAGCGAGCGAGCGAGATCCGGAGCAGCAGTAGCTGGGCGAGCTAGCGAGAGCCGGAGCAGCAGCAGCAGCAGTAGCAGCAGCATGAGCGAGCGAGCGAGAGCCGGAGCAGTAGCAGATCTGGCTAGTATGGCCGCCGCCACCGAAGGGGCCTCGCACTGGGGGAGAGCCACCGTGGAGATGTCGCCCATGGTGCCAGCTTCAAGGTAGTCGCTCCATGGGGGTGCGGGATGGAGCACCGTCCGTGCCGGGAGGTCGAGTTAAGGAGAAGGTGCGATGCGATGAGTGTACAACCTCTTTGGTGGTGCCGAGTAGGCCTCGGCTTCGTCCGAGGAGTCAGTGAGGATGTTACGGTTCCGTGGAGCAGGTTAAGGTGGCGCTGTGGGGATGGAGCAGGCGCGATAGAAGAGGCGATCATCGGAGCAGCTCCTTGGAGGTGGAGGACGGGGCAGCTGAACTGGCTGCACGACGAGATGGACGACGGATCCTCATCCAGGGAGGTGGACGAGGGAGGTCGAGTTGTTGTGGTGGACGGCATCATCGGGGAAGAGGCTCCATCTAGGCAGCGGTGAGGCGGTGAATAGAGGAGGGTGGGGTTTCACGGCTGGAGGGGTGAGGTTTTGGCGGCCTGCAATTTTGAATGGCGAAAAGGATGCGATGGGAGGGGGGAACCATGACTTAGGGGCACACTTGTCCAAAATGTAGGTTGTGTTACAAAATTACCCCCATCAATTTGACTAGAGGCCCTTTTAGCTCAGGGTTAGAAGGGGGATTTTGCGTGTTGGGATTTGGCAGTTGGAGGGAGTTTTCGCGCACATTGTGATTACAGGATAGCAAGGCGCGGGTTGTGAAGGGGCTAGTTTTGGAAGCACGATATCTGAATTTTCGGTATATAGCAAGGGGCGGGTTGAATTTTAGGGACAATCCTAATGTGTAATATTGTACTTGTATGTACCAAATCAATTCGCACTTCGCTCAACCAAAAAGAAAGAAAAAATAAAACTATACTGAAAGTGCGTTATATCGACTAGAGGGGGGTGAATAGGTGATTTTTATGAATTCTTCACTGAGGAATTTGCCGGTGAGGAAATTCCTTAGCGAAGAACTACTTGCAGCGGAATAAGTACTCAGAAGTAAGCATGACAGAATACACACATGGTCATCATGATGAAATGAAGACAAACACAGAGTACAAAAAGCGTAAACACAGGATAACACAAGATGAAGACAAACAGACTGAAGAAATTGAACTGAGGAAATTGAGAAAGTCTCCAGTCAAAGTCTTCAAACACAGATATGAACAAACACTCAACACAGTAATGAGGAAATGAAAGAGTTGAGGAAATTGAACCAGTAAGGTTGGTGAAGACAATGATTTGGTAGACCAGTTCCAACTGCTGTCTCAGTTGTACATCTGGTTGGAGCGGGTGATTATTTAAACTCGAGGACACACAGTCCCGGACACCCAGTCACTAAGCACGCAGCTCAGGACACCAATTCCTCACTGTATTCTCCTTGAACTAAGGTCACACAGACCTCATCCAATCACTCGTGGTAAGTCTTCAGGCGACTTCCAAACCTTCACAGACTTCGGTCACTCGGCGATCCACAATTCCTCTTGGATGCTCTAGACCATGACGCCTAACCGTCTGGACGAAGCACAGTCTTCAAAGGTAACAAGCATCGGATCCACGCAGGATCAATCTCTTCAGTGGTGCTCAATCACTTTGGGTCTGTGGGTGTTTGGGTTTGGATTTTCCTCACTCGATGATTTTTGCTCAAAGTCCTCGGAGGATGGGTTGCTCTCAAATGACAAGTGTCAGTTTCTCTCGGAGGAGCCAACCAGCTAGTGGTTGTAGGGGGCGGCTATTTATAGCCTAGGGAGCAGCCCGACATGATAAGACATAAATGCCCTTCAATGATATGACTGTTATGTGGATAAGATATTTCGGGAGAGCTGGCTCATAGCACAGCAACCGTCGAAAATTTGACTCTCAAATTCCTCAGCACTATCATGTTACTCACTGTGTAGGCAATTCACACTAGCGAATTCCTAACTCCTCAGTCAGAACAAATTCCTCAGCGACCAAAAGAACTTCGTCTCTGTCACTAAAGAAATTGACTGAACTGTATGAGATTTCCAATGGCTTCACTCGAAGGGATTGGTAGGTGTAGGATTTTGAGTTGAGCATCACATGGAAATTTTTCCTTAGTATTTCCTTGACCCCCTTTAACAGTACGGTGTTTCCTATGACTCAAGAAAGAGAAAAACAAAACTATGAAAACGAAAGTCTTCAAGCTTCATATTCCTTGCATGAATATCAAGTCTTCACGGACACACCAATTTCTTCACTTTCAAAGTCTTCATGAAAGTCTTCAGGAATACCAAAATCTTCAGTCGAAGATATTCATTTTTAGGGGTTGACTTTCTCTGTAAATATCAAACTCCTCATAGACTTATAGACCTGTGTACACTCATAAACACATTAGTCCCTTAACCTATAAGTCTTCAATACACCAAAATCACTAAGGGGCACTAGATGCACTTACAGTCTCCCCCTTTTTGGTGATTGATGACAATATAGGTTAAGTTTTCAACGGGGATAAACATATGAAGTGTAAGTATTGATATTGACGAATTTGATTGAAAGATCTAGAAGAACTCCCCTTGAAGATGTGCATAGAGAGGAATTTGCTTTTGAAGCAATGCACACTTGAAGAGTGGAATCATGGAGATCTCCCCCTATATCTTGTAATTCATACATGCATTTGACATATAATATGAATATTTTCAAATGCAAGATGAAATATGGTGCCTGAGGAGATTCAGCATGCGTGAAATAATATTAACGAGGAACAAGCATGCAGAATCAGAGCACAGTGCATCAAAAGTATTAGAGCACCATCGGGTTTAAGATTACAACTTGATCCAATAAAAGTTTCAGAAGAACGAGAGTTGTAACTTAGCAAAAAAACGCCCATATAATAGACCCTCTTGAAGACTAACTCAGATTTCTCCCCCTTTGTCATCGAATGACCAGAAGGATCGAAACTGAGGACTAACACCCCTGAAGAATATCAAGTTGATGGAGGAGCGCCAGCGTTGCCGGGGTCAGTTGTCGTAGTAGGGCCTGCTGCAGTATCGTCCAAGTCTTCATTTTCATCAGTGTCGCGCGATGAAGAATAGGAGCTGGCCACCAAGGAAGGAACCTTGACCTTCTTGAATTTCTTCGGTGGAGGTGCAGCCCAGTCAAATTCTTCCTTGAGACACATGTTCTTCAGATCTTCGGCGATGTAGATATGAGATAGAACAGCCCTGGTACGGTTGAAGGTTTCATGGAGGTAGTATTGGTGTTTCTTCATAGCATTGTGGGTTGAGGTCATGTTGTAAAGAATGGAACCAAACTGACGCTTGACCCATTTATGATTGCGATCAACTTTTTGATGAAGACTGAGGAGTAACTCACGATCAGTCATCACCCTGGGTGCTGTGGCTTAAGGAATTTGCTTGGCAAAGGTGTTGGCGGCAGAGTCATGTGTGGCATTGTCATCATTGGTGGAGTAGGATGCAGCCTTGCGAAATTGACCATCCAATGGACGAATACCTTCATCTATCACAGCAGTTGCCTTGCCTTTGTCATCAGCTGAGGAAAATGTCCGTTTCAGGACTTCAATTGGAGGCAAGAAACTGCCATGGTTCAGAGTATCAGCCTTGTAGTTGAGTGAAGATCTTGTCCTGATGAATTTCATAATCCATGGCGCATAAGGCTTCAGCTCAAACGGTGACATAGCAATATTTGCCAGAGTCCTCATGAAGAAATCATGGAAGTTGACGGGAACACCATGAACGATGCTGAAAAGCATATTCTTCATGATGTCAACGACTTCTTCATCATTTGAGTCGTGGCCTTTGATAGGACTCATTGTCTTCGTCAGAATGCGATAGACAGTCCGTGGCACATACAGTAATTCCTTGACGAGGAATTTGGTTTGAGGAGCTTGCCCTGGATTCAAAGGCGTCATCAGCACTTGCATGTAATGATTTGTAAGCTCAGGTTCATTGTAGATGCAACGTGCACCATCAAGGGGAGGACTGAGTGGGAGGACACGAAGCAATTCAGTTGCTGGTGCCTTGTAGTGAGTATTTTCTGACATCCAGTCCAGCACCCATGAGTTCACATCTTCACAATTTCCTGTGATGTGCAGTGTCGCATAGAATTGAAAAATGAGTTCCTCATTCCAATCACAGATGTCAGTGCAGGAATTCAGTAATCCAGCTTCGTGAAGAACACTGAGGACTGGCTCGAAGCACGGCAGAGATTCCATGTCCACGTGAGGAATGTGTGCATGATCAAAGACTTTGTCTTTGTCGAATAGCACAGAGGAATAAAAGTTTGCTTGACTAGCAGTCCAGAAACGCCTCTTCCTTATGCGAGCAGAATCATAGGGATTATAAGCAGTGAAGAACACATACTCATTGAAGAAATCAGCAGCCTTGAACTTTTGCTTCTTTGAGAATGGATCCTTTGGCTTGGGCACAGGAGTGTTAGTGAGTTGCATCACAACCTCAGGAATCACAATCTCCGGTTCTTCAGGCTGAGGAATTTATGGTTCCTCTTCAGTGGCAGTCTGCATGTTCAACGTATCAGCAGCAGCAGTTTCTTCAGCACTAGTGGCTGGAATTTCTTCATGCGCAGACGCAGTGGGATGAGTTTCTTCAGAGCCCAGTTGAACTGTTGGTGCGGGGGACTGAGGTATCTGCTGTAGTGGGGTGAAGTGTGGAGAATTGGGATGTTGACTCTCCCAAAAGTCATCATTCATCACAGGTGTGGTGCATCCAATGTCCATGTCTTCATCTTCAATTTCTTCAACGCCAGCCTCTTCAGCTGTGAACTGAGGCATTGGCGAGGAAGCAACAGGTGTTGAAGGGATCGCATCCACTTCAATTTCTTCATCAATCTGCTCTGATGAAGCAGCAGAATGATTTTCGTCATCAGATCCGCTAGGGATCACATATTCTTTACCATAAGGAACAAGGTCCTTTGATAGCACGGTGGAAATCGGAACAGCATCAATGGGATTCTCAAGTGAGCTGGTCATAGTCTTCATTTTCTTCGGAGGTGAAGAATCTGAAGCAGACGATGCTTTCCTTTTCTTCACTGCAGCCTTTTCTGCAGCCTTGGTCTTCCTCACATCTGATGCAGATGGTAGGGTAGGAGTTGGGGTAGGCACAGGAGGAGCTGAGGAATCTGTGTGTATTTCCTCAGGCGCAACTGATGCAGTTGCCCTCACTTCTTCATTTTCTTCAGGCGCACCACTAGTGGATGCCCTGGCAGTTTCTTCAGCGGCTGGAATGGAGTCATCAGCCCTGGAACTAGCATTTTCTTCAGCAGTCTGAAAAGCATCAGCGGTGCTGGCATGTTCTTCAGTTTGCTGAGCAGAGGCTTCAGCTTGAGGAATTTCTTGTTGCGATGGGGCTACAACATTGGTGAACTTCTCAGTCAGGTTGACAAATCTGACTTTGGCTCCTTGCCAATCAGCATAATAAGCATTGAAATCATCGCTGAGGGCTTTGATTTCAGACTGGATCGTGAGGAGTTCATCAGGTGTCATTTTGACAACATTGTTCTTCAGGAACTTCTCTTTCCTGAACTAAGCCTTCTTGATTTGTCTGGCCTTCTCAAATTTCCATTTCTCTTCAGAGATGAAATGGGTCAGCATGTGACTTTGGCCAGGAGTCAAATGAAAATCAGGCATAGGAGTGTTTGGGTCCTTGTGCCAGAGATCAATGTAGTCGAGGATCGCCTTTGGATCCAAAAGCAGTTGCACTGTTGTTCCTTTGGCTCTAGCGGCCCTTTCTTGCCTATCTCTGATGATTTCTGCAAGTTCATCATCAGCAGCATCATCGTCAGATGGCTCTTGGAAGGCAACTTGTTACTTCTTCGGACTAGGCCGAGGACCTCGTCCAGCAGTGGCCTTTGTCTTTAGCAGAGTGGGGCCTGGTGAAGAATTTGGTGCAGCTGAGGAACTTGCTGAGACACTAGAGGCAATGGAGATGCCTGTAGTCCTTTGGCATGTGGCCAGATGTACAGGTGTTGAGGACTTTGCCGGAGCAACTGAGGACTTTGGAGGAGCAGGAGCAGCATGAGGCATTGGCCGTGAGGGCTTTGAAGATTCTGGCCGAGAGGGCATTGCTGAGGAACTTGGCCGTGAGGGCATAGTTGATGAAGTACTTGGCTTGTGAGCAGGCTTTTTTGCCATTGATTTTCTAGGCTTGTCAAAGGCCTTTGTGGCAGCAGCAGCAACAGAGTCTTCATTAAATTTCCTCACTGCTTCTTTGGCTTGTCTAGCCAACTTGGCTTGGCGCTTGGCCCATTCTTTAGGAAAATCCTCACCGCGCTTGAGGCTAGTGGGGTTAGCTACTTGGCCAGGTGCCAATGGAGCTCTTGGGCATGGAGGATTAAGTGCGAATTTCTTCATATACTTTGGAGTTACATATCTATACTCCCTCCATTCTCTTGCCCATCTCCTTTCAATCCTCTGTATGCGCACCTTGCGCTGATTTTTGTTCTCCTTTCCGAACTTGGCTTCATCAGATGTGCAATAGTCAGCATAGATGTCCTCAGGAATTTCAAATGCAGTCATGACCTCAGGCTTCTTTCCTCCTTTCTGCGGCTTCTTACCGTCAGCCATATTCTTTAGATGAGGAATTTGAACAATCGAATTCTCTGAAGAAGTATGCAACCTTTCTTTGAGGAACGCTGCAAATGAGTTAAGTTGATGAGAATCTAGTGATTCAGCAGCGGACATGAGTACCTGTGAACAGAGTATAGTTGCGAGGAATTTGAAGAGGTGATATGCATTCTCAGAAGATTTTCAAAATGAACAAGTTTGAGGAATTTGACCAGATGAGTCTTGAAGAATTTCACTAAGCGTTCTTTGTCTTAGGTTCCAGAGTTGTATAGATTGAGGATCCACACAATTGAGGAATCTTGAAGATAAATGATGCTTAGAGAAACGAATCAAGAACAGATGACTAGTGAGGTGTTTTGTGTGTGATGATTTGAAGAAAAAAACACCTTTGAAGATTTATAGAGAAAATTTGAATCAAAGAGGGCAGTAAAAGTAACTTTTAATTACCCTTGATGACAAACACGACGAACTGAGAAGTGTAGATTTGAAGCTCGTCAGTTCAGATCTTCCACGCCCTAACTTGGCGGAGGAAAACAGCTGCAGCGGCGGCGGAGTGAAGATTTCCGCAGCCGACGCGAGTACAACGGCGAAGAGGTCGAGGTAGTGAAGCTCTTCCTCACCGGCGACGATGAAATAGCGGCGGCGCTAGGGTTTCACGAGCTTGAGCGAGAGAGAGAGCGGTCGAGCGGAGTAAAGGAAGTGAGGAAGGGTGAGGGGGTATTTATAGTCACACTGAAAAACTGTTCGCCCGAAGATTTAGGACGAACGTGCCCCTGGCCCTTCTCATTCACTTGACATGTGTCACCCACGTACTGAAGTTGGAGATCATGTTAGATCGTGGGTGAATAGATAAGTCTGTCGTGGGATATGGGACGGTTTGAGCGGCAAAATCGAAAATTTTGGATAAGATTAGTTTTAAAGTTCCGTTCGCAATTTCTTCAGCTGACAGGACACAGTGAAGATTTTGAACGAGTTTCAAATAGAACGCACATGAAGAATTTTTGAATAGATTGGGTTGAGTATAGCATAGAGGGGGAAGGGTCCGATCACATTCACTTAGCAGAAAAAGCAACTTGAAGAAATAGCCATAAGTGAATGCTGTAGAGGACATAAACCCATATATACATATATATATATATATATATATATATATATATATATATATATATATGTATATATATATAGCCAATGAAGATAGCCGACCGAAATAGTGAAGATTTTGTGAAGTTGAAGAATTTGAAAAACTGAGGAATTTCAAAACTGAGGAAAAACTCAAATTGAATGATGATTTCAGACACCGCGTACAATTTTCGTAGGGTTCTGAGAATCAAATTCTTCATTAATTTCTTCACACTTAGAGTGTTATTATTCATTGATTGAAGAAAAATGTTTCTTCATGTGTTGCACATCTAAGTCATCAATTTTGCATAAGTGTTAGGATGTGTGTCCTTTTCAAAGAACATTTGAAGACTCTAAGATATTTAGCTCACACCGCAACTTGCTAAATATCTTCTCATCCAAGGGCTTATTGAAGATATCGGCTAGCTGTTCTTCAGTCTTCACATGCTCAATAGAAATGTCGCCCTTCAACACATGATCACTAAGAAAATGATGATGAATCTGAATGTGCTTTGTCTTCGAGTGCTGAACTGGGTTGTGAGCAATCTTGATGGCACTCTCATTGTCACAGTAGAGAGGCACATTCTTCATGTTGATGCCATAGTCCTTGAGAGTTTGCTTCATCCACAGCAATTGAGCACAGCAAGAACCAGCAACAATGTACTTAGCTTCAGCAGTAGACAGTGATACGCAGTTCTGTTTGTTCGAGGACCAACAGACCAAAGATCGACCGAGGAAATGACAAGTACCAGATGTTGACTTGCGGTCCACACGATCACCAGCATAGTCAGAGTCAGAATATCCAATGAGATCAAAAGTAGAGCCCTTGGGGTACCATAATCCTAGTGTTG
This sequence comes from Triticum dicoccoides, assembly GCF_002162155.2. Lineage (NCBI taxonomy): Eukaryota > Viridiplantae > Streptophyta > Magnoliopsida > Poales > Poaceae > Triticum > Triticum dicoccoides. The sequence goes on along the minus strand of NC_041391.1, from coordinate 589,167,550 downwards.
GTGTGTGAGCTAGATATCGAAGAATATGCTTCACAGCCCTATGGTGTGATTCCTTCGGTGTAGCTTGAAATCGGGCACACATGCAAACACTAAGCATTATATCTGGCCTAGATGCACATAAGTACAATAAAGAACCAATCATGGAGCGGTATACCATGTGATCGAAGTCAATACCATTTTCATCAGTGCATAGATGGCCATTTGTGGGCATAGGAATTTTGACTCCTTTGCAATCTTGCATGCCGAATTTCCTCAGAACATCCTTGAGGTATTTCTCCTAAGATATGAATATGCCATTGTGCTGTTGACGAATTTGAAGACCTAAAAAGAATTTCAACTCTCCCATCATAGACATTTGATATTCTTCACTCATCATATAGGAAAATTCATCACTATAACGTTGGTCAGTACAGCCAAAGACAATATCATCAACGTATATTTGGCACACGAACAATTCACCATCATAAGATTTAGTAAAGAGAGTAGGGTCGAGTAAACCGGGTGTGAAGCCATTCTTCACGAAGAATTCCTTCAAAGTATAATACCATGCCCGAGGGGCCTGCTTGAGGCCATAGAGGGCCTTGTTGAGTCTGAAGACTTTGTTAGGATTCTTTGGATCTTCAAAACCTGGGGGTTGAGCAACATATACTTCTTCCTCAAGCTTACCATTGAGGAATGCACTTTTCACATCCATTTGACATAAAGTGATATTATGATGGTGAGCATAAGCAAGTAATATGCGAATAGCCTCAAGTCTAGCAACAGGTGCAAAAGTTTCATCGAAATCAATTCCTTCAACCTGTGTGTAGGCTTGAGCTACAAGTCGTGCCTTATTCCTCACCACAAGGCCATTTTCATCTTGCTTGTTGCGGTAGATCCACTTTGTGCCAATGATATTATGCTTGCGAGGATCTGGACGTTTGACCAGTTCCTAGACATTGTTGAGCTCGAACTGATGTAATTCTTCTTGCATGGCCTGAATCCACTCAGGCTCCAGAAATGCTTCATCTACCTTAGTGGGCTCTGTGATAGAGACAAAAGCATAGTGCCCAAAAAAGTTAGATAAATGTGAAGCTTTTGAGCGTGTGAGAGGACCTGGTGCTTCAATGTCATCGGTGATATTCTCAACTTGCACTTCTTTTGCAACGCGAGGATGAGCTAGTTGTCATTGAGGAATTTGATCAACATTTTCTTCAGCATTTTCCTCAGGTACATCAGCTCGACGATCTTCGTGTTCTGGAATGAATTCTTCAGTAGATTCTTTGGTAGGAATGATATCCTCAGTAGCCTTGAACTTGATAGAATCCTCAGGTGCTGGTTCATCTATCACAGATAGGTGCTCTCTTTGCGAGCCATTAATTTCATCGAACCGCACATCTACAGTTTCAACAATCTTGTGAAGAGTGATGTTGAAGACTCTGTAGGTGTGCAAGTCCTTTCCGTAACCAAGCATAAAACCTTCATGTGCTTTCGGTGCAAATTTAGCATTGTGATTAGGATCTCTAATCCAACATTTAGCACCAAAGACTTTGAAATAACTCACATTGGGTTTCTTGTACGTGAGGAGTTCATAGGCAGTCTTCTTGAAGAATTTGTGAAGATATACTCTGTTGATGATGTGGCACGCGGTATCAATTGCATCAATCCAAAAACGATGAGGCATTTTGTATTCATCAAGCATAGTGCGAACCATCTCAACAAGAGTTCTATTCTTGCGCTCCACGACACCATTTTGCTGAGGAGTATAAGGAGCAGATAACTCATGAGTAATACCAAGTTCATCAAGATAGTCATTAAGACCGGAATTCTTGAACTCAGTTCCATTGTCACTCCTGATGTGCTTGATCTTCACACCGAAGTTGGTTGAAGCCCTCGAGGAAAATCGTTTGAAGACTTCCTGCCCTTCATGTTTGTAAGTAACAATGTGTACCCATGTGTAACGAGAGTAATCATCAACAATAACAAAGCCATATAGAGATGCATCATTAGTCACAGTAGAATAATGATTAGGACCAAAGAGATCCATGTGAAGCAGTTCAAATGGTCGAGTGGTGGTCATGATAGTCTTCGCTAGATGCTTGGCCTTAGTCATCTTCCCAGCTTCACAGGCACCACACAAGTGATCCTTGAGGAATTTGACATTCTCAATGCCAATGACATGCTTCTTCTTCGCAAGCGTGTGCAAATTCCTCATGCCTGCGTGACCAAGTCGTCGATGCCATAGCCAGACTTCTGAAGCTTTTGCAAGTAAGCACACGGCAGGTTGTGGTCCTGTAGAGAAATCAACAATGTACAAGTCTCCTCTCCTAAAGCCTTCGAATACTTTGGAATTGTCAGCTTCCATGATCACAACACAATGATACTTGCCAAATACAACAACCATATCAAGATCACAAAGCATTGAGACAGACATGAGGTTGTATCCTAAGGACTCGACAAGCATGACTTTGTCCATGTGTCGATCCTTAGAGATCGCAACCTTACCTACACCCAATACCTGACTTTTGCCTTTGTCAGCGAAGATGATATGCTTCAGATGTGACGGAGTTAAGGGAGCATCCATCAATAGATTCTTGTCACCAGTCATGTGATTTGTACATCCACTGTCGAGGACCCACTCATTTTCTTTGGGTTGATCATCCTGCAGATGAATTAGTGCAGCTTACAAACTCATATACTTCATCAGTGAAGAATATGACATCAGTATCATGAGTTCAATTTCATCAAGTAATTTGATCAGATAATCAGTATGAGGACGGGTGAAATGAAAGTTCATTTCATCATGATTCGCCTGCGTCCTTTCAGGCACTGTTCAGGTCTCCAGCAAATTCTTCAGTCGTTTTGAGCACGACTGGAGACCTGACCCTGCATAAGAGATTAGTTCTTTTTCTTCACCGCCCACATCTAGAGGGGTGGAAAAGAATTCATCACTCTGCGAGCACCATATGAGAAAGGTGGCATGGACGCCAGTCCACTTCGTTTCACATAAGAGGGGTTAGGGTAAGCATATGAATAAGCACAGAAATTCTTCGAGGACTTATGAACATAATGATTTGAAGAATAATGCACATATTCATAGCCCTTAGCTCTACCCTGTGAAATAGAGTTGTTAGCACGATGATGTTCATATGAGGATTTTGATCCTTTTGAGGAATTTGATCCACGTGAGGAATTTGGTCCGTATGAGGACTTGGATCCATATGAAGAATTTGGTCCATATGAAGAGTTTGATCTGGGGTTCCTATTCTTAACTGGTGGTGTCATGAGGACATTCACCTGAAGACTTTCAACATAACTTTTGGGAACCCAGATTTTCTTCATAGGGGAACCATTCCTGCAGTTAGTGCCAACATATCTAGCAAATACTTCACCATTCTGACTTTTGAACAGTTTATAGTTGGAGTCAAATAACTCATTAGAAGAATGAGGAGATTCACACATAAAGCTAGATAAGTTAGATGGATCAACTAGAGGTCCCTTTGCAGCATCCCATGAGGTTTTGGGGTACTGCTCAGGCTTCCCATATGTTCCAGCAACATTGAGTTTCCTCTCAAAGGCAACACCCTCTTTCCTAGGGTTTCTGTTGAGGATCTGCTTTTTGAGCACATCACAAAGAATCTGATGCCCTTTGAGACTTTTGTACATGCCTGTCGTGTACAATTCCTTCAGCCCTGCATCGTCAGTAGTACTAGCAATGTCCTCAGATGAGGAATTAGTGATAGCAGAAGCAGATGAAGAATTTGTAACATTTGAAGCATTTGAACATTCAGGTGAAGAATTAGCAGATTCACGTTCAATGCACTTTAAGCATGGAGGATAAAATTCTTCCTGAGTAGCGCTGATTTGTTGAGCAAGTAATGAATCGCGCTCCTTCTGAAGATCTTCATAACTCACCGTTAGCTTCTCAAGATCTTGCTTTCCTTGAAGAAGTTCAAGAGAAAGCTTCTCATGATCAGATAAGAGAGCGTTATGATGACCTTGAAGGCCGTCAAACTTGGAATGGAGTCCCTGAAGACTTTCAGCCAAGGCTTTTGACTGATCCATTTCTTTACCCAACATATCATTGCTCTTATTTAGCATGTAATGAACTTTTTCCAAGGCTCTTTGTTGTTTAGTGGCAAGGGAAGCAAGTTTGACATAGCTAGGTCCAAATTCATCGCCAGATTCATCATCACTAGATTCGGATAGGTATGATTCGGTTACCTCAGCACCGTTTGCCATAAGGTAGGGGTTAGATAATGATGATTCTGGTTCGAACGTCATTGCATTGAGAGATTCCTTGTAATCCTCAAACCAAGGATCATGACGAGTCCGATGACCTTCATAGACCTCAGAGAGACGGTCCCAAATTAGCTTCGCGTGATTGAGATGCATGACATTCCTGAACTGATTTCAGGACAGACTAGAGCAGATGACATCCTTCGCTGTGAGGTTAAGCAGTGTGTACTTGCGAATGTCATCAGCCTCAGCCATCTTGCATAGATCGGTAACACCGATCTCGGTGATGGTCCACAGTTCGCTGTCCATAGCCATGAGTCGCTTTTTCATCATGGCCTTCCGCCGAGGATACTCATGACCATCAAAGATGGGGCAGGTAACGTTCCTCAATCCTGCAGTCGACATAACTAGAACTCCAGGTGGTTAAACCAAAATCACACAGAACAAGGGAGTACCTCGCTCTGATACCAATTGAAAGTGCGTTATATCGACTAGAGGGGGGGTGAATAGGCGATTTTTATGAATTCTTCACTGAGGAATTTGCCGGTGAGGAAATTCCTTAGCGAAGAACTACTTGCAGCGGAATAAGTACTCAGAAGTAAGCATGACAGAATACACACATGGTCATCATGATGAAATGAAGACAAACATAGAGTACAGAAAGCGTAAACACAGGATAACACAAGATGAAGACAAACACACTGAAGAAATTGAACTGAGGAAATTGAGAAAGTCTTCAGTCAAAGTCTTCAAACACAGATATGAACAAACACTCAACACAGTAATGAGGAAATGAAAGAGTTGAGGAAATAGAACCAGTAAGGTTGGTGAAGATAATGATTTGGTAGACCAGTTCCAACTGCTGTCTTAGTTGTACATCTGGTTGGAGCGGCTGAGTATTTAAAGTCGAGGACACAAAGTCCCGGACACCTAGACACTGAGGACGCAGCTCAGGACACCAAGTCCTCACCGTATTCTCCTTGAACTAAGGTCACACAGACCTCGTCCAATCACTCGTGGTAAGTAGTCAGGCGACTTCCAAACCTTCACAGACTTTGGTCACTCGGCGATCCACAATTCCTCTTGGATGCTCTAGACCATGACGCCTAACCGTCTGGAAGAAGCACAATCTTCAAAGGTAACAAGCATCGAATCCACGCAGGATCAATCTCTTCAGTGATGCTCAATCACTTTGGGTTTGTGGGTGTTTGGGTTTGGATTTTCCTCACTCGATGATTTTTGCTCAAAGTCCTCGGAGGATGGGTTGCTCTCAAATGACAAGTGTTAGTTTCTCTCGGAGTAGCCAACCAGCTAGTGGTTGTAGGGGGCGGCTATTTATAGCCTACGGAGCAGCCTGACATGATAAGACATAAATGCCCTTCAATGATATGACCGTTATGTGGATAAGATATTTTGGGAGAGCTGGCGCGTAGCACAGCAACGGTCGGAAATTTGACTCTCAAATTCCTCAGGGCTATCATGTTCCTCACTGTGTAGGCAATTCGCACTGGCGAATTCCTAACTCCTCAGTTAGAACAAATTCCTCAGCGACCAGAAGAACTTCGTCTCTGTCACTAAAGAAATTGACTGAACTGTATGAGATTTCCAATGGCTTCACTCGAAGGGATTGGTAGGTGTAGGATTTTGAGTTGAGCATCACATGGAAATTTTTCCTTAGTATTTCCTCGACCCCCTTTAACAGTACGGATTTTCCGATGACTCAAGAAAGAGAAAAACAAAACTATGAAAACGAAAGTCTTCAAGCTTCATATTCCTTGCATGAATATCAAGTCTTCACGGACACACCAATTTCTTCACTTTCAAAGTCTTCATGAAAGTCTTCAGGAATACCAAAATCTTCAGTCGAAGATATTCATTTTTAGGGGTCGACTTTCTCTGTAAATATCAAACTCCTCATAGACTTATAGACCTGTGTACACTCATAAACACATTAGTCCCTTAACCTATAAGTCTTCAATACACCAAAATCACTAAGGGGCACTAGATGCACTTACATATTCACACCACACAAAGAGAGAGTCTTGTCCCATTTTATCCAAATGCTATTCAAAGCTACTCCCTCCTTCCATCTATATAGGGCCTAATGCGTTTTTCGATGCTAACTTTGACCAAATATTAGAGCAATAATATATGACATGCAACTTACACAAAGCACACCGTTAAATTTGTGTGTGAAAGGAGCTTTCAATGATATAATTTTCACATTGTGCATGCCATGTACTATTAATCTTGTCAATAGTCAAAGGGGTCTTAAAAAATGCATTACGCCCTATACAGATGGAAGGAGGGAGTATGAATCCATGTTATGTCCAATTAAATTTTTTCGTTTGCTGTATAATGCATGTAACCTAGTCATACCAACATTTTAGTGCATTCCAAATGTCTATACTACCGCTGCAATTCGAACTGAAATTGAATTTGTTTCTCTATTTCAATAAGAATCTACAATCATGATTGTTGCCAACTTCAACCATCATTCGTGTATTACCTTAATAACACTCCACATGATTACTATAGAGATAGATATGAACTATGTGTATTATATGAACTCGAATTCTATTTTTTGAATACACTTGATGTAGATTCCAAATAATAGTACATTTGATGTACTAACTATATATGCATAATCTAAACCATGTTCCATACGTACACTGTGTTTATCACTCAAAATATAGTTCCCCACCCCCTACATTATGACAAGTATTTAGCCCTGAGCTGTAAAATCCAAACATTAGCCCAAATTATAATCAATGTTCTACATTATGATATCTTCTTCAAGTATCCTTATCCACTTTTTTATAATGTATTATGATCTTTGTTTGTCTTTTACACCTTCACGATCCTCTTCTATTTGTATCTAGCTAGCGCTAACTTTCTATCGTGCATGCACACGCCCGCCCCCTCTCACCCTCCCTCAGTGCCCCCTCCATCGTGCATGTTCGTTATTTCTCTTTAGGTCGTTCACCCGCGTGTAGGCCCCCCGACTCCTTCTTTCTGACACACACCGGTCGATATACCTCTCTAGCCAAGTGTGCCTACCACAAACACGTATATACTTCCCCTCTTCTCTTCTCACCGTCCATGCCCCCTATGTCCAATACGGTTCCACGCAGGTGCACACTCCCGCCCCTCTTTTGATTGATCTCATACTCGCACACTCCTCCCCCCTCGACATGGTAGGCCTCTCGCACCACCTCCTAGGCTCACCCCTCTCCCCTGCCTGTCTCTTCGGACCTTATTTGCTTCTAGCACATGCATGCATGTATATGTACTGATCTCCCTACATATAGCCAGCTCGACTATAATTCGTTTTCCCCACGCACTAATACACTTACCTCACTAGTTAAGTCTCTCCCTTTCTCGGACGCACGACGGTTGATCTTCCTATGTAGTTACGTATGCTTACCACAACCATATCGTCTCCCCTCATCATCCTTCCATACCTCCCGACATGTCTCTCACACACATGTGCATAGACAGACAGACATCCTCCGCCCTCTCTTATTGATATAGCACTCGTACACTCTACCTTTGTCTTTCTCCCAACCTTATTCCACTACTACACATATCCATGGATGCCGATCGATCTCCCTCAATACATAGCTAGGTCTCTCTCCTTCCCCACACATATACTAGTTGATCGGTCTCTGCC
>NC_041391.1:589097631-589159252 GCF_002162155.2 Triticum dicoccoides | reverse complement strand
CCCCCACACACACACCGGTAGTCGAACGTTGTAGGTAGGTATCCATGCCACAGTGAAAAACAGCACCTCTGCCATCTCAAATTCCAGTAGGCCAGCTGCCATGTATCTTTGACGTGGGCAAACACAAATTTGATGGCACTCTTTATCGATCGCGCAGCCACACACTTCACCCATGTTTTCAATTCTATCGATATCTCACGTTCATGACTTTGTTTCACACACATTGCATATGTTACATTTTTTGTTTGAGATATCATCGACACATTGCCTCTATTTCGCACAAACCATCTCTCTCACACCCATTCATGTATGTACATGCACCTAAAGAAGAGGTGCACACAGGACGCACGTACTGACGTCTTGTTCCCAGCCACACCCCCGCGGGTACACGGTGGAGTTCGTTTCTGTATGAAAAGGCAGCCCACGTAATAATTTGACGCGTGTAGTAGTTGTTTACTCGAAGGAGGGTCGGGTACCATGCCTAGACGGAACAAAGTTCGACATCACGCGTTAGTATTAAATAAAGTTATATATTCCTCAATGGCACGTACAGAATATAAAACAATTGTCGTGGAGAAAATTGCAAAATGGGTTTGTCTCTCGTCACACCATCTCACACAAGGCAGCAATGGCCTCTCGCTCTCAGCGTTGGTCAGTGATCCGGGCGCATCCCGTCCGTAGGCGGGAAGGGAGGATGTGCATCATCTATCCATTTGACGACGTTGAGGCAGCACGTCCCGATCTACGGTACCCGCCGTTCTCTCTGACCAAGCTCTGGCGCCGTAGGGCCTTCGCCACTTGCTCGCTGCCGCAGTATGGGCAGATCCCGGCCACCCGCGCCCTCCTAGTAACATCCCAACGACCCTCAGGTACAACTTCCTTGGGCCTTCCTCCACTGCCCATCTTCCCACATTGCTGCATGTGGATCTTGTTTAGTTGTTTGCTTAAAACGTATCTTGGTCAGCGTACTTTCCATCTTGCGATCTCATCCTCAAACCATTTTTGATAAACCACCATGTGCTATATTTCCCTTATTACATGGAATATGCTTCTTTTTTGTCGACGTATGTGTCTTCAAATCGTGTTATTGGGCAGTAATTGTTTCCTTTCTACCTCCTTTTGCAAACAGGGCTTTCCATTTTCACCTTGTTGTTATTGCGACCTTTTGGTGAACTGCACAAATCACTTTTTCCTTAAGAGTGTTTTGTGCAGTTCCACCAAAATGTCACACGGGCAACGCTTTTACATTTCTATGGGACTGCGGAAAGGGAGATTGGTTTTGCTATCCTCCTCATCCAACTCCGTGCCTAATCTTCTCCAACAAATAGTTAGTCCTAAATTTGTGTGTTATGTTTCATCATCTAGTTCCACTATTATTATAATCACACTGACTAGATATATTTGCAAACAGAGATGGTCCTCTCGATTTTAGTGGAGCTGCACAAAATGATCGGATTGTGGTGTCCCCCATACACCTCTTTTTTGGCTACAAAGCTGGGTGAAACTAGCTTCCAAGCAATGAACACTATGCCAAGGAAATGGAGCTGTGCCTACGAACAACATCGATCAATTATATATTTTCTTTAATTGTACACCTTCTCACAACTTTGTCTTTAGTTGTGATGTGAATATTGGCACTGATCTGTGAACCATTGAGATGCATTAGCAGCCATGGTAGTTTCATTTGTATTTGATGGAATGTTGTAACGAGATAATCTTGAGGCAAGACACATGAATCCTAAGTTGAAACCTTTTTTTTCCTATGGAAACCAAAGTTGAAACCTTCATAGCATCACAGTACAATTTCATTAAAATTATGCGTACATATAAACAAATCCTGAAGGATTGATAGCAATGCTAGAAACAATTCAACTTCATTTCGCCGACATGTGGGACATCCTTCCTCCGGCTCCACCTGCCATGCAGCAATATTGAGTGCACAACTGCAGGGAAAGATTCACCCTGTTCGTTGCGCCACAGTAGTAATGACTAGTGATCACTCAAATCATAGAGCCCACCTTCGCCATAGTAAGTTGCTTGGACGCAGCAACCATAATTTCTCTATTCCTTGAATCCGCTGGTACTCCCATATTCCCAGAGTAATAAGTTGCTCGGGCGAAGCAACCATCACTTCACCTTTCCCACAGTAAGTACTAGTACCTCCTTTTTTTACTCTAGAAACAGCCACATGCGAATATTGGCAGTAGCGGCACATCAACTGAATCAAAAATTGAAACCAACCAATGTACTACTACCAATGGTGAGCGTTTGCTAGTACGTATCATGTACTCCGTCTGTCCATGTATATAGGGATTAATGCATTTTCCGATACTAACTTTGGCCCTGTTTGGATCCATGGGTTAGAGTTAGTTTGAGCTAGTTGGGCCTCAAATAGCCCTAAAGTATCCAAACATGACGGTTAAATGGGAGCAAGTTAGACTTGTTTGGTTCAACCACCTTCCTAGGTGTTTGGAGAGGAATTGGCCAGTATGAGGCGGTTCTATAGGTGGGCAGGCGGCTTGTAAGCAAAAGTTTCTCCTCGTACTGCGAGCCACCACGCACGCGTTGGCGAGGAAGAAGGCATAGTAAGCAAGCTTCTCGTTGTTCTGTGAGTTGACGGGACACATCAAAGTTATATAGTACGTATTGTCTCCAAAAAAAGGGTTGACCATGTCATGGCTACCATTCTGTGCTCCGTCGTCGAGTACGTGAATTATTCACGTGCCATCAAGGAGAAAAAATATTGCGTAGTACTAGGTGCCATCGAAGTGCACGACTCACTTATGCACTACTTATCAAATTATCTCCATTTTCTTGCATGACACGTGCACCTTGCTGCTAGATGTCTCGCATGTTGGCAAAAGGATGAACAAAGCTCACGTAAAAAAAGAGTGGAAGAACATAGATTCCCGACGAACGAGAAGGAGCAAGGAACCTCATGGTGGAGCGTCTGCACTCATAATATTTTACATTATTCAGCGATATAAAATCAACCAATCATCTCCATAGTGGACTGGAAGAGTATGAAACACGGTAGACATCATACTAGTACATGGCTAACCCACGCTATCACCATATTTCTTGGCTTTCGTGCGACACCTAGCTCTAGTAATCCAGCAGCCCGTATCGCTTCTCGCTCCTCGTCTCTCTCAAAGTACGGTGGGCTGGCGTTTATGCCGTCTATTGAGGTCGGTTAACTCATCACATGTTAGCGACATGCCAAGAGCATTCTAAAAAAATAGTACTGTACACTATTGTTATGCCAAGAAGAGGAAGCGCTTTGACCGACGGACCAAACAAGACCGGCATGTCGTGCCATGAGTGGGTACAGTTCCTTGTTTTGAACTCGTTTAGAACATTTGGTTTTCACTATTGATAAGATTTTATATAGGGCCTAATGTATTCTTTGAGGATGCCTTTGACTATTGATAAGATTTTATATACTTTGAAAATTATATCATTCGAAGATCCTTTAACGTTCCGTTTAAAAAAAAGATCCTTTCATGTACGAATTTGACTGTATGCTTTGAGAAACTTGCATGTCCTATAATGCTCTTGTTTGGATACTCTAACTTAGCTAGAGGTTAGACTAACTCATGACTAACCCTGAACTAACTGTAGCCAAAGAGGTGCTTGGGTGACATGGTTAGATTGACAATAAATGCACTTGATAGAGAGAGAAAAGTGATTTTTCAGTGGGCCCAATGAGAGCTATCTCCAATTAGCACCTCTTGGGTGGGATAGTTTTTTTTGGTGGGTTCGATGCAACTTGCTCCAATTTAACCCTCATGCTTGGATACTTTATGGCTATTTGAGCCCCAACTAGCTCAAACTAACTCTAACCCATGGATCCAAACAGGGCCAAAGTTAGTCTTGGAAAACGCATTAAGCCCTATATACATGGACAGACGGAGTACATGATATGTACTAGCAAACGCTCACTAATACTAGTAGTTCATTTGTTGGTTTCGATTTTTGATTAAGTTGTTGTGCTGCTACCGTCCAATATTCGCGTGTGGTTGTTTCTAGAATAAAAAAAAGGAGGTACCCCTACTTATGTTACTCCCACAACGCCTAGCCTAAGGTTAGTAGGTGACCTTGCACTTGGCTCTTCGCCTCTTCTGGAAGTTGATGGTTCTACAGTAGTACTTCTAGCAATCTGACACCAAATGAACTGCTGCACGTCCACCGCTGGTAAGAAAAAGTTTCTCCTCCTGCTGCGAGCCACCGCACATGCATTGGCGAGGGAGAAGGCATAGTAAGAAAGCTTTTCGTCGTTCTGCAAGTTGATGGGACAGTTAATTAGTACGTCCTCTCTCCAAAAAAGGGTTGACCATGTCCTGGCTACCATCCCGTGCTCCTTCGGTGAGTACATGCACTATTCACGTGCCATCGAGGAGAAAAAATATTGCGTAGTAGGTGCCATCGAAGTGCACGACTCACTTACGCACTTCTTATCTGATTATCTCCATTTTCTTGCATGAGACGTGCACCTTGAGGCTAGATGTCTCGCGTGTTGGCAAAAGGATGAACAAAGCTCATGTAAAAAAAGAGTGAAGAACATAGATTCCCGACGACCGAGAAGGAGCAAGGAACCTCGCGGTGGAGCGTTTGCAAGGAACCTTGTGTATTTTCCCCTATTTTTTGCAGCTTGCCGACCTATAAACAAAAAAAAGAACATGAACTCTTCACTAACCACTAGAGATGATACATCAGGATGCTAAGTTGAAGATGTTTTATAGTTTATATTGATAACCACGCAACAAGCCATGCATGTACAGGACGCATGCAGCCACGCATGTACACACGCAACACACTAACTCCTTCCGATCCAACTCATGCACATACACACACAGCATGGAGCACACAACGCACGTACACAACACGTGCATGCACACACACTCGGCCGCAGAATGCACGCGAATAACACATGCATGCGCGCACACTCGGCTGCATGGAGGCATGCTCCATCTGCGGCAACATCTGGTTCATCGTGCTACGGCGAAGCTCGCACACAACGGCGCCTTCGCATCTCTTGCAGCACCTCTTTGCCTTCATTGCTCAACGACTAGTCGGAGACGAAGACATGTTGATTGCAGTGCGGAATGATCCTGTCAAGTGTGGAGGAGCAAACAAGCAGTGCAGCTGAAGGTGGAAATCAACCAAGGACTTATGAAATTATATATAATCTTCCTCAGGCAGGTCAGTATCCCCTTCGTCCAAATGATCATGTTTTGTCATGCCGAGCTATTGATATGTGCTGCTGTTTTGCAAAACCGTTTAAGTATAGTTATTGTTTACCTATCTTTTCAGATTCAGGACAATGAAGATGATTTCAGGGGAACTGCACAATATGGACTCATATTGAGTCATCTCTATTGCCTCATGTGTTTGCTGCAAATGTGCGGGCATCAATTGCAAGATGAGGCAGCTAGCTAGCTGTGGTGTTGCCAACATGCTCAAAGTGCTCGCAACATTGAGAAGAAACAAGCATGCCCAGGAAATTAATGCGTGCGCAGGGAGGCCCTTTGCTCAGAGAAGCATCGACCGATATTCTTCACACCTTCTCACAACTTTGTGTTGGTTATAGTATGGTGAATCATTGAGATGCGTAAACATGTTGAACTTTTGTTCTTCTGAATGTTAGTATGCATACCGTATCTACTGAAGCTTAGTTTAATGTGAGTGTCTGCGTCCAGTACCGCATCCTCTAATTTGGTGGATGCCACGTTGAAAAAGGTTACCGATGAGTAGCCATAAGCTGGAGGCGTGTTTTTTTTCTTTCGAATGGGCAATAAGCTGTATACTGTCTCGGGTTGCCTCTAGCACAAGGCCCTCTAGTATGAAACACGGGCAGCCGACTGGGCCGATACAAAAGCCTATCCATCTTAAAGCCCGTTTGTTTTTGTTTTTTGCAAGGAGAAGCCCATATTTCTTAAAGAGGGGGCGATCCCAGAAAAACCCTCCTTCCTCCCCGCTTCCACTTATACTCCCTTCGTCCTGGTTTATTAGGCCCATGAGCCAATTGCTAAGACCAAGAAGATGCACACGGAGAAAATCAATCTCCTTAATTTACTCCATAACCACCCTATTAAATACGCCTAGTAACAAACTAGGCGCATGCAGTGGCCGGAGGGCACATGCATCCTGAATGCATGTCCAGTCAGCCAAATCCATGCGCCAGCTCCAATGCAACAATGCAAAAGAAGAGGCCTCGCCATCATTCTCCGCCTTGGTTCGCTCACTGTGCCCATCGTCGTCTGGCATTGTCAACATGGTGAACAACCAAGAGGAATCAGGAGATGACTGTACGTGGAGAGGCTGACAGTAGGGACCCACCAGGGTCATTGCATTACACAAGCAGGTGCCTTGTTATTACAAGCCAAAAAAATACTTCCTCCCAATTGTTTGACAACTAGGTCCCACGCCATTGTCAATGTAGTCAATAAACGAGAAAATTACACAATGAGAAGATAACACCAGGGACCCAGCAGCTCGCCCAGTTGTTTTTTAGTTTCAGAGACGAAGTTCAACTGTGCGCTGTGCAGGGGCTGTGGCCCATCTAGCCCACGCTTACACTTTTATTTAAGCACATGACGAGCCCAGTTGATATATTTTTTCTTTCTGAAAATAGCTAGCACATTTCTTTTTTTTGTAGTATACCGAAACGGAGGCCTACTTGCTTTTCTCAGCCCCGTTGGGTTGGAAATCCTTGAAGACGAGGAGGGATGTAAGTAGTAAGAAATGGGCTTCCCCAGAAAATGGGCTATAAGTTGTAAGAAATGGGCTGTAAATTTTTAAACCAAAGCCAACCGACAATTACATTAAAATATCATATTTTTTTTCTGGATTTCTCTACTCTCTACTCTTATAAAAACTAAGCCAGCTAACAATTACATTAAAATATCATTTGTTCTCCCACAAGATAAACTACTCATACAAATGCATCTTCATGTTCCGTCCAACGAACGGGCATCTTGCTAGTTAAGATTTTAAAAAAAATTGTGGAGAATTGTTTTTTGAATTTTATTTTGATATAATTTTTAAAAATATATTTTTAACATTACTCAAAATTTCATGATTAAAAGAATTCGGACTCCACCAAAATATGCAGAATTTCATTGAATTGTTTAGCAGTTCCCAGAATATATGGTCTGTAATGCTAATAAAAAGAATATGGGCTTCAAATATAATTAAGAATTAGCAAATGGGTTGTAAATTATTGAAAATAATGGCTAATGGGCTGTATGCTGTTTTCCACATATTTGGAGGCTAACTTCTGGGCCTACTAGGTTGACAATGACGCTGTCCTAAAAACATTTTTGACGCGTACGCAAGGCTTTGTCAACTTAGTCAACACAGACCAGTGACTATTGGATGTCCATCCAATGGCCGCTGTGCTTCTTCAGTATCTGATCTTCCTACTCCAGCCGCCCAAACCAACGCCGACGGGACTGCCTGCTCCCTCCTCCCTTGGCTGGATGTGCTACCGCTAGGCCATCCCTCTACCCACCCACACATCCTATTATTTTCCGGCAACGTTAGCCTCACCCCGCAGCCGACCGGTCAGCGCTCGTACTCCCCTCAGCATGGGCATCCACTGTAGTGGCTTCGCCGACTCCGGGTCGTTCCCTTCCTGTGCCTCGCCCTCGTCCACCGCGTTTGTGCCCTCGGCGCGGCGAAGTCAACATGGTTAACAAACAACTGCCATCAAAAGAGGCTGATAGTAGGGGCCCAAACAAGGAAATGCCTCCTTATTACGGCAAAATAATGATTCCTCCACCTGACAGCTGGGATCCACCAGAAGGGCCTCTATATTTTGCGGAAAAAAGTCCCCCCCCCCCGCGCTGTCAGCTCGGACCCACCAGCTATATCTTCGCACGCAAGGAGGTTCCTCCTTATTGCACACAAAAAAATGAATACTCCCCTACTAGCTGGGACCCACCATAGTGGGAGGCTGACTTGTGGGCCTACTAAGTTGACGGGGATGGAGGGATTTGTCAACTTAATCAACATGAATGATTCTAGCTCCAGTGACCGTATGTTGTCCATCCAACGGCCATAGTGCTTCTTCAACCTCTGGTCTTCTTGCTCCAGCCGCCCAAAGCAGCGCCGGTCGTGCTGCATGCTCCTGCCTCCCATGGCCGGCTGGCTACTGCAGAGGCCTCACTGCCCCCTACTATTCCCATCGCTGGCCAGGCCCTACGGCGACAGCAGCCTCACACCGCAAGCGAACCAGTGAACCCTCGTACTCCTCTCTGCGCGGGCTTCCACTGCCGCGTCTACCCCGGCTCCGTGTCGTCCCCTTCCTAGGCCTCGTCGCCGTCCACCCCATGGTGCTCTCGGCGCGGCGTGGTCAACGTGATCAAGGAACGACTTCCATCGGAAGATTACTATACGTGGAGAGGCTGAAAGTTGGGTCCACGGCGGCCACAAGGAAGTGCCCCTTATTACGCGCAAAATAATTTTTCCTCCACCTGACAGTAGGGACCCACCCGACGGGCCATCGTATTCCGTGCAAAAAACGTTTCCCCCTTGACTGCTGGGACCCACCAGCTACATCTTCACACACAAGGAAGTGCATCCATATTACGGGCAAAAAAAATGATTCGCCCCCCTGACTTCTGGGACCCACCAGCTACATCTTCGCACGTAAGGAAGTGCCTCACAGTCAGGACCCACCTAATTGAAGCGTACAAAGCGTTGTCATTCTGGTCGAGAACGTGTACGTACATACTGGTCGATGTAGAGGCACGCACGTGTCGTAGTAGAGGCGCACACGTGGCATGTACACATACGTACAGCGGCCAGGGTGCAAGAAAGAAAGTAGGACCACGTACGTACGTACGGGCGGGGTCTGGAACGCCTACTCACACATACATACGGCAAGGGCTCTTGTACATGGCTGTGTCAGAATGGAGAAACTGCGTCATCATTGTGTTCATGGGGAGCCAACCGGCTGGGTCGGAACGGAAAGCGTCATCGTGTTCATCGAGAGGGCTTGGACGGAATAGCCGATGGAAACGAGGCCTGGCATACCACAGAACAGAGGAAACGGCCTTGTGTTCGACCGGCCACGGTCGAAATGGGATCATGTTCATCGGGAGGGGTCTGGCGTACCGTAAAACAGAGGAAACGGACTTCTGTTGGACCTCCTACGATTGAAACGGGGTCCCGTTGATCGGGAGGGGTGTGGCATATCGCAAAACAGAGGGAACGAACTTGTGTTGGAGTGCTACAGTCAAATTGGGGGTCCTGTTCATCAAGAGGGGTTCGGCGTACCGCAAAATGGGACTCCACGAGATACTGTTCATCTCCACCATCGACCTCCTCCAGCATCCACGGGCTACTATTCATCCACCGTCGACCTCCTCCAACCTCCACCTACGACTGTTCATCCACGGCTCCTGTTCATCCAGCCTCCACCGCGCGCTCCTCCACCGGCTACTATTCAACCAGCCCTCTCCACAAGTTCCTATTCAACCACCCCTACACGGGCTACTGTTCATCCAGCCCTCCACGGGCTACTGTTCAACCAGCTCTCCACGGGGTCGTCCTGTTCATCCAATCCTCCATGGGATCCTGTTCATCCAGCCCCAAACGGCTCGATCGGGGTCCTGTTCATCCAGAGGCAACACCAGGGGTCCTGTTCATCCACCCCCATCAGGAAGTGTTCATCCAAACCCCCCAAGAACGCTCATTGTCCATCAAGGGAAGGAGGTAGCAGGGTTCGATCGGCTTCAGTTAGCAGCAGTGGTGAAGGAATCACTTGGGTTCAGTAACGTGGCTAGTGCAATCGCTCAGGTTCAGTTAGAGCCGAACACCTCGCTCGGGTTTAATTAGAGCCCAACGCCTCTCACACACGCGAGTACGTGTCAAGATAAACGCGCATCGCTCGTCCCCCGACCACCCACCGTAACCGAGAACTCCCCGAAATTTTCCTCGCCCTTGCTTCTACCATGGTTTTTTCCGTCATGGACGGCCCAAAGAATGTCATGCAGCTACGTCTCCGGCCCGCCCAGGACGAAAAGCCCATTTTTTGTCATGATTTTTTGTCATAGAAGTAGGAGCCCACCACATCTATGATGATACCGCGTTTTTTCACAATTATCGTCATAGAAGTGTCATAAGCATGACAGAAAAAATTCCGTTCGGCCCAAAATGTCACGAATGTGTCTTTCTTTTGTAGTGTTGGGCCCATCGCCCTTTGCACTCCTGCATGTTGTGTGGGCGGCCGGTGAGTAGACCTAGCTACCTCCTTAAAAAGGCAGGTGCTTACATAGTCCAACCCGGCACGCGTCATTCCATCGCTCATGTCCGCTGAGTTTTCAGTTGATACATAGGACGCAGAGTGACTATTCTTATTCCCGCATGGTGGTTAGTGCGAAAAAGGACATAGGCCTGCTCGGATCAAATATAACCATTAGTGAATTAGGAGCACGCGGTAACGAGCAGACACTAACAATCGATGTGACCCCGTCGCTCCGTCTCATGGACTTGCGGAAAGGGCTAAGAATGCCTGGCCACGCCACGTAGTTATCTCGTGGGCACCTTCCAGGTCAACCCGACTCCACATCACTCACAGGTATGCTCGCACAGGTACCTCTTAGGGCCGACCCGACTTTATCATGGTTATGTCGTAAAGCCATAGTAATCGTGTGTCGACAACACCAAGGGGGAACCCTAAGGAATCACCCTCGATGGAACTCCACCTAATGTAATCGTCAAGGTGAACCTAGGAGGAATCACCCTCGAGGTCCACTCTTGAGGAGTTGCATGATAGCATCGTTATCGGGAGTGGTGAAGGAGGAATCACCCTCGATGACCACAGTCGATGAACTAACCTACAAGGTTAACATCAGAAGTGCTGACGAGGTATCACCCTCAGGACTCGATAGTAACCCAGTAGTGTTGTGCAACAAAGGGGGTGATGTGCGGTGTCGGGGCCTGGACGTCGATCACGTTGACCGAGTCATCAAACATAAAGCGGGGGCAACTGGGACAAGGTGGGGGTCACTGATGGATCTCTAACAAACCTATACTAAGTAGTTTAGAATAATCAGGTAAGGTATGAAAGTAGGTAAAAAATAGGCTATGCATCAGAATAGGATCATACTAAAGCGGTAGCAGTTCTAATGCAAGCATAAGAGAGAACGGAATGGGCGATATCGGAATGAACAAGGGGGGTTTGCTTGCCTGGTTGCTCTGCAGCAAAGGCAAGGTCATCAGTGATGTCTTCGGTCTCTGGAGCTGCGTCATTCTCGAGGTCTACATCGGTACCAGGATTTACCAAGAGATAAGAGGGGGAGGAAACAGATAAATACACAGCAAACATATGCAACACATAGCATGTCATGTTACGGTGCAGTGCAGGGTTTCCTACAGATATGTATAAGTCATATTAGTTATTTTAGGATTAAAGTTGGAGTTATTAACCGGTATATATGCACTATTCATCTAATGAAACAGAAGGAAAGTTACGGGTTCACCTACGTCGAGGGTTCCGTCATGGAAACAGATAGCACGATCGGATTCGTCTCGTTTTTTTATCAACTTTCAAATAGGAAGTTTCTTTATCCGAGCTATGGTTTATTTCCTATGAATTCCTAAAGTTTTTAGCATTTTCTGAATTAATTAAATTAATAGAAATGAGATATTGCATCGGCAGTGATGTCAGCATTACGTCAGAAGTCAGCTGACCTGCTCTCTAGTCAAACTGACAGGTGGAACCCACCTATCAGCCTGATAGGCTCTAATAGTGATTAAAGTTAAACTAACAGAGTTATTCATCTGGTGGGCCCAGCCTGGGAGAGACTGGGTTAATTAACAGATTATCTAATTACCTGCTGACAGTGACTAACTCGAACTGGGCCCACATGTCAGCTACAGAAGGAACAGTAACCAGTGTTGACTAAAGTCAACATAGTCAAACTAATGCAGTAGGTCCCACTGGAAGCCTCACTTGGGGTGGGCCCCATGCTGCTAGGTCAGTGGCACCATCGGAACAAGCTCCAGCAGCTCGATTTCGCCACAGCTCCCCAAATCGTGCGGTTTCACTTGTGTTCGAAAGCTAGTGCTGTCACGCATTGAGTGATGCCACTGGACCGATCGAAGATGGCCGGAGTAGGGAGTTGCAATGTCGTCGGCTGCGGTGATCTATGGTGACTCGGTGAAAACAAAGAACTAGCGCACGCGTGAGTGGTTTAAAGTGCCAAGACGCACCGCTAGAGTGCCCCGAGCACGATGCGTGCTCGGACGGCCATGACATCAACAGGAACGGCGACGGCGAGCCGCACGGCGGAGCTGAGCTTTGGCTAGGGCGGCGAACTAGCTAGAATGGTGCAGAGCATCTCAGGAGAGAGCCGGAGGGGAGGGGAGGCTCACTGTGCGGTTATGGAAAACCCTCGATGGCTTAGGAGCAGCAGGGAGTCGCCGGAGTCAGAGACATCCGGCGGCACTCGGATATGCGGTCGAAAGGGGAATTGGCTCTGCAGGACCCTTCGGCTCCACCTAGGGCCACCAGGAGACGTGGCGGACCGTGGTGGAGCTAGCCGACATGGTTGGTGGGAACGGGGCCGCCAGTGGCCGCAGCAACGACGGAGGACGGCGACAATGGCACTCAGGCCGCAGATCTGGAGCAGAAAGGAAAGGAGAGAGAGTGCGAGGTGAGTGGGGAATGGCCAGGGAGAGGAATGGCTCGGCCTTATCCTCCCACCGAGCACCCACGGTGTCGCGGTGTCGGCCAGCCGCTGGAGCGAGCGCATGCGTCCAAGGAGATGACGACACAGATGGAGGAGTAGGTGAGGGAGGCCCTGTTGGGCTGGGCCGGCCACTATGGCCTAAGGCCCAGTGAGCAGCAGGCTTTTCCTTTTTCCTTATTTTTTTCTGTTTTCTTTTATAGTTTTTGTTTTGTGTTTTCTTTTAGCACTATCTGACTTTTGTAAAATATTTAGTTCGTCCCAATAGTTAGTATGCATTGATCCTTACTGCCACAAAAAGTTTGGGAATGTTTTGAATTCCTTTGCAGTTATTCAAAAACGAATAGGGAATTTTAAATGTTGTTTTGGCTCTGTTAAAATGCATTTGGCCCATTTAGAGTTGATGATGCTGTTGTGTTCCTTAACAGCAAATAGTTTTGGATTATTTGCTAAAAGGTCAACATTTTTCCAACCAGTTTTGATCAACTTCATTTTGCACTTTGAAACTGAATAGAATTCAGAGAAGGAATTTGAAATGAGATATTATCCTAACATGATTATCATTGGAAATCTCAGTAGCTTAGCATCATCATGATAGATTACTGTAGCACCATTACATAGTGGTGTTACAATTATCCTCCTCTAAAAGAAATTCTCGTTCCGAGAATTAAGAGGTAGAAGGGAAAAGATTGGGGTTTTCAGCACAGAGGTTATCCTCGCGTTCCCAAGTGGGTTCATCTTTAGTATGATTTGACCATTGCACCTTGAGGAACTTGGTAACCTTATGGCGGGTTCGATGTTTAGCTTCTTCAAGAATGTGGATCTGGTGCTCTTTATAAGTGAGATTATCTTGCACTTCAATCAGTTCCGGATCCACTTCATGTTCTAGATCCTTGAAGCATCGACAAAGGTGCGACATGTGGAAGACGTCATGGACATGAGAGAAGTGAGGTGGCAACTCCAATTGATAAGCCACCAGCCCCACAACGGGCAAGAATGAAGAACGGACCAATTTAGCGCGGAGCTAGCTTGCCCTTGACTCCAAACCGATGGGTGCCTCTCAAAGGAGTGACACGTAGATAAGCATGTTCGCCGGGTTGATAAGTTGAACCCAACGATTTCCGGTCATAGTTGCTCTTCTGGCGGGACTGGGCCGCCTTAAGATTATCACGGACAATGCGAACCTCCTCTTCAGCTTGTTGGATGATGTCTGGACCAATGAGCACCCATTCCATAGTTTGTGACAAATTCAGAGGGGTTCGGCACTTACGTCCATAGAGTACCTCGAAGGGGGCCATCTTCAAGCCGGCTTGTAGCTGTAGTTATAAGAGAACTTTGCATAAGGGAGAGATTCTTCCCATTTCTTGCCAAAATAAATGACACAAGCCCGAAGCATGTCTTCTAGAATTTGGTTAACTCGCTCGACTTGGCCTTGGGATTGGGGATGACAAGCAGTCCTCCAGGTAATATGAGTTCCCATTGCCTCTTGGAAACAATCCTAGAACTTTGAAGTGAATATACTGTCGCGGTCTAAACTGATCTCTTTAGGAATTCCATGGAATGACACAATTATAGAGATATACAAGTTTGACTAATAGTGATAGTATCCTTGACTGGCAGAAATTGAGCAACTTCTGAGAATTGGTCGATGACGGAAAAGATAGCATCATTACCTTTTCGGGACTTGGGAAGGCCAGGGAAGAAGTCCATCTGAATCTTATCCCATTTCCATTCAGGAATAGGGAGAGGTTGTAGAAGTCCAGCCGGTTTCTGATGTTCTGCTTTGTCGCGACGACAAACATCACATTCTTCAATATATCAATCAATGTGTTGCTTCATCTTAGACCACCAGTACTTCTGTCGGATGTCTAGATACATCTTAGTACTTCCTGGATGAATAGAGAGAGGGGTGTCATGCGCTTCTTTCATCACCTTCTCTGTCATAAGCTCAAATTGGGGTACCACAATGCGATTCCTAAAGTATAAGGTCCAATCTTCAGCAAGGAAGAAATCTCTGGATTTCTCAAAGGCAAGATCCTTTTTCATCAGATCAACATGAGCATCTTTGTCTTGCGCAGACTTAATAGCTTTGAGAAGGGTTGGTTCCAGGACAAGGTTATTCAGAGAACCCTGTGGAACTAGTTGAAGGTTCAGCTTGCAAAGTTCTTCATAAAGGCGGGGTTGAACTTGATGAACCATGTGGTTATTGCAATAAGACTTGCGGCTTAGGGCATCGGCCATTACATTAGCCTTGCCAGGTGTATAAGATATACCGCGGTTATAATCAGCAATAGCTTCCATCCATCATTGTTGACGGAGGTTCAGATCTGGCTGACTAAACATATACTTCAGACTCTGATGATCGGTGAAGATCTCGCAATGATTATCGAGAAGGAATTGTTGCCATAGCTTCAGTTCATAGATAACCGCAACAAGCTCGAGGTCGTGAACTGGGTAGTTCTCTTCGTGAGGACGCACTTGATAGGAGGCAAAGCAATCACTCTGCACTCTTGCATTAGGACACAACCTAATCCTTGTCGTGAAGCGTCGCAATAGAAGTCCTTGTGAGAATCAGGGGGAGCAAGCACTAGAGTAGAAGTCAGCTTGTCCTTGAGTGCCTGGAAACTTTCCTGAAATTTGACTCTCCAATCGAACTTAACGCCCTTGTGAAGCAAATTAGTCAAGGGCTTGGAGATCTTGGAGAAGTTCTCGATGAAACGGCGGCAATAGCTGGCGAGTCCGAGAAAGCTTCTGACTTGCTTGACAGTCGTCGCAGGGGTCCAGTCAAGAATAGCCTGAACTCGCTCTGGGTTGACGACAATACCATCCTTGGAGATCACATGACCAAGGTAGGTTACTTCGGGTAGCCAGAATTCACACTTAGAATACTTGGCATATAGCTGATGCTCTCGAAGATTTTCTAGAACAAGACGAAGATGTTTAGCATGTTCTTCTTTTTTCTTGGAATAAACAAGGATATCATCCAGATAAACCACGACGAACTTGTCGAGGTATTCCATGTATATATAGTTCATCGGACGAGAGAATGTAGCTGGAGCAATGGTCAAACCGAAAGACATAACAGTGTACTCGTAAGAACCATAACGAGTGACGAATGCGGTCTTGAGAATATCCTCTTCACGGACACGAATCTGGTGATAACCCAACCTTAGGTCGAGTTTACAGAATACCGAGGAACCAGCCAATTGATCACATAGATCATTTATGCGAGGGAGGGGATACTTGTTCTGGATAGTTGCTTGGTTGATAGGTCGATAGTCTTGGACCAAACGATTCATTCCATCCTTCTTCTTCACAAAGAGAGAAGATGCTCCCAAAGCAGAGGAACTTGGACGAATGAAACCACTACGGAGAGATTTGCCGATTTACTCCTTAAGCTCAAAGAGTTCATGAGGTGGCATCTTGTAGGGTCGCTTGGCGATAGGAACGGTGCCTGGTTTTAAATCAATGACAAACTCGATAGCCCGAGTAGAGGGTATTCCTAGAAGTTCTTCTGGAAAAATATCTAGGAAATCGTGAACGACTGGAATCTTTTCAATTCCCTCAAGAGGTGTTGCATTCAACGCATTCAAGGCATAAAGCCATGCCTAAGTGTTTTGAACAATCTAAGCATGGTAGCTTACTATCTCATTGGAAGGATGTAGGAGATGAACGACTTTGGTGGCGCAAATGATAGAGGCAGTATGCGCTTTCAACCATTCCATTCCTAGAATGAGGTCAATATTGGAAGAGTCTAGAATAATGGGAGAAACATAGAATTCTAGCCCTTCAATTTCAACGGGGATGTCGCGACCAATCATGGTGGTCCGACACTAGCCCGCGGGGGTGCGTACCACTATTGATGTTTTCATGGGCTTGCATTGAATGTCTTGTGAGTATGCAAAATTTTCCGACATGAATGAATGCAATGCTCCTGAATCGAATAAAACAGAAGCAGGTACTGAATTAACAAGAAGAGTACCCATCACAGTAGCAGGCTGGTCTTGAGCATCATTCAGATCAACGTGGTTAGCCTGACCATGACCATAAGGTCTGGCATTGTTGTTACGGGGCTGGTTGTTTCCACGACCAGCGGCAGGATGAGCTAGTTGATTCTGATTCTGAGGACAGTTCCTGGAGCGGTGACCTGGAAGGCCACACTTGAAGCACAGACCATCATTGGGGTTGGAAGCAGGAGCTCGGGGTGGTGCAGTGCGGAGTGGCTGCCTCGGCGATGGAGGAGGCAGGCGATGTGCGGCGTATGACTATCTTGGTGCAGGTGCGGTTCGACGATACATGATATGGGGAATCCATATCGGATGCTTCTGCGCTGATGGGTCCAAAGATGAGCCAACGTCACGGCTGCATCTGAGGGATCCCTAATGTTCTTGAAGACTAGTCTCAACCTGAATTTCACTAAGGTGGCGAAGTTAGCAAAGTCATGAATGAGCAGTGCTAGCTTGATATCAGGGTGAAGTCCATCATGAAACTTTTCATGTCTACGAGCATCATTTGCAATGTCTTCTTCAGCATAACGTAACAACTCCAGAAATTCCCGCTGATAAGCATCAACTGTCTTGTTGCCTTATGTGAGGTTACAAAACTTGCGCTTCTTCCTATCCATGATTCCCTGAGGAATGAAGTGGGCACAAAAGTGTAGGATCAAAAGTAGGTCTAGAGGGGGGGTGATTAGACTACTTGACCAAATAAAAACTTATCTTTTCCCAATTTTAGTTCTTGGCAGTTTTTAGCAACTTAGCACAAGTCAAGCAATCTTAACACAATTCAAGCAAGCATGCAAAGAGTATATAGGCAACAGAAAGTAAAGCATGCAACTTGCAAGAAAGTAAATGGGAGGAATTTGGAGGGAGCAAACGCAATGTTGACACGGAGATTTTTGGCATCGTTCTGATAGGTGGTGCTATCGTACATCCATGTTGATGGACACTTCAACCCACGGAGGGTAACGGCTGCGCGAGTCCACAGAGGGCTCCACCCATGAAGGATCCACGAAGAAGCAACCTTGTCTATCCCATCATGGCCATCGCCCACGAAGGACTTGCCTCACTAGGGTAGATCTTCACGAAGTAGGCGATCTCCTTGCCCTTACAAACTCCTAGGCTCAACACCACAATCTTTACAGAGGCTCCCAAATGACACCTAACCAATCTAGGAGACACCACTCTCCAAAAGGTAATAGATGGTGTGTTGATGATGAACTCCTTGCTCTTGTTCTTCAAACCATAGTCTCCCCAACACTCAACTCTCTCACACAGATTTGGCTATGGTGGAAAGATGATTTGAGTGGAAAGTAACTTGGGGAAGGCTAGAGATCAAGATTCATATGCTAGAATTGGAATATCTTGGTCTCAACACATAAGTAGGTGGTTCTCTCTTAGAAAATGAGTAGTGGAAGTGTAGGTTTGTTCTGATGGCTCTCTTCATGAATGAAGAGTGGGTGGAGGGGTATATATAGCCTCCACACAAAATCTAACCATTACACACGGATTCCAATCTCAGTGGGACCAAATCATCAAACTCGTCAGACCGATCCAGGTATAAATGTGAACGTTAGGATTTTTGGTGGGATCGAAATCATCAACTCGGTGGGACCGATACGCTAGGGTTAGGGCATAACTTGATCTCGATGAGACCGATCACATAAACTCAGTGGAACCGATTTTAGTAATTGGCAAAAAGAGAGTTGGACAGGCAAACTCGATGGGACTGTTCCGCTTATTTCGGTGAGACCGAAGCGTTACGAAAAGGAAACACAGAGTTTGCATTGCGAACTTGGTGGAACCGATCGCTCATTTCGGTGGGACCGAAATGTTACGAAAGGAAATAGAGAGTTTGCAATCCCATCTCGGTGAGTCCGAGATCTCTATCGGTGAGACCGTAGTGATTAAGTTTGTGCCTATGGCTATGTCAAATGAAACTCGGTGGTGCTGGATAGATCAAATCGGTGGGGCCGAATTTGAGTTTTTGGTTTAGGACATATGTGGAAATGAGAAAGTGGTTGAGGGTTTTGGAGCATATCACTAAGCATTTTGAGCAGGTAATCCATTAAGCAACACCTCATCCCCTTTTAATAGTATTGGCTTTCCATAGACTCAACGTGATCTTGGATTACTTAAATAGAATATGTAGAGTCTTGAGATTGTTGCCAACATGTATCCTTTGCATTTTGAGGGGTCCACATCTCTATTCCATGCCATGACAATCATTGAACTTTCTGAAATGATTATCTTGAAAGATCATTAGTTCAATGAGCTATATGTTGTTAAGAATTACCAAAACCACACAGGGATTAGTTGCACTTTCAATCTCCCCCTTTTTGGTAATTGATGACATATTGATAACAGCTTCGAAAAATGATAATAGAATGAAGTACATTGTCACTTTGAGAAGTATGAGATAAGCAAGAGCTCCCCCTAAATTTGTGCATTGTTAAAAAAAATGCTTTGGACTGCAAGTGCACAATCTGTTAGGATCATGGGTTACTCTTCCATGTCACATACATCTTGGTGGAGCGCTCAAAATGATAATAAATAAGAACAAGCACTCATCACCAAGGCAAAGTGAATGATCATACAAGAGCTAGATAATGTCACACAGGCTTAAAGTATCTCAACCAAGCAAGCAAATTGAATAAGTAGCAAAAAGAGACAAATCTCTCTCTCTCTGTCTCTCGGAAGCCTATGATCTATACACTTTCTCCCCCTTCGGCAACAAGTTACCAAAAAGCTCGAAAATGCATAGTGATATGCGTCTCTCTTAGGCTTGATCTTCGCAAGGAGGTGTTGAGATGACTACAAGGATGAAAGCATCAGTTGAAGATGTTGGAGCTGGAGGGGTGAGGGAGTCCTGGATAAGGCGGTATCCGGACAGCCGAACTATGTACTTTGGCCGGACTGTTGGACTATGAAGATACTAGATTGAAGACTTCGTCCCGTGTCCGGATGGGACTCCCCTTTGCGTGGAAGGCAAGCTTGGCGATTCGGATGATAGATCTCCTTCTCTGTAACCGACTCTGTGTAACCCTAATCCCCTCTGGTGTCTATATAAGCCGGAGGGTTTAGTCTGTAGGACAACAACAATCATACCATAGGCTAGCTTCTAGGGTTTAGCCTCTACGATCTTGAGGTAGATCAACTCTTGTAATACTCATATCATCAAGATCAATCAAGCAGGAAGTAGGGTATTACCTCCATCGAGAGGGCCCGAACCTGGGTAAAACATCGTGTCCCTAGTCTCCTGTTACCATTAGCCTTAGACGCACAGTTCGGGACCCCCTACCCGAGATCCGCCGGTTTTGACATCGACATTGGTGCTTTCATTGAGAGTTCCTCTGTGTTGTCACTATAAGGCTCGATGGCTCCTCCAACCTTCAACAACGTAGTCCAGCGCGAGATTTTTCTCCCGGTTAGGTCTTCGTTTTCGGCGGCTTCGCACTGCGGGCCAACTCGCTTGGCCATCTAGAGCAGATCGACGGCTACGCCCCTGGCCATCAGGTCAGGTTTGGGAAATTGAATTACACGGCCGATATCCACGGAGACTTGATCTTCGATGGATTCAGGCCTACGACAGGAGCGCCAGACAGTCACGACGAGCACGACTTAAATCTATTGTCGGACAGTATTTGGGATATCGCCCCTGCTGCGGCTCTGGATCTAAATCCGGGGCAGATCGCGTCATCCAAGGACAGGTGGATGGACCCCGCCACGGAGGCCTCATACTCTTCGGCGGTAGAGCCGAACACAGACTCCACCGTTAAGGAGATCTGCGTCATCGGACCCCCGGACTTGTGTCCGGATGTGGGTTCCGAACCGCGCGCGCCTGTACCCATCGAGTCCGATTGGGCTCCAGTAATGGAGTTGACCACCACAGATATCTTTCAGCACTCCCCCTTGGGTGAAGCACTTAATTCATTAAAGTCTCTCTCCTTGACAAAAGACTTTGCCGAATTATGTCCGGCCCGAGTGGGACACGGATGACGAAGAAAATCGCCTGCCACCCACCACCCACTTCATAGCCACAGTCGATGACCTAACAGACATGCTTGATTTCGACTCCGACGACATCGACGGTATGGACGTCGACGCAGGGGACGATCTGGAACCACCGCCCATGAGGCGCTGGACCGCCACTTCATCATACGACATCTACATGCTGGACATGCCTAAGGAAGACAATGGTGACAAAAAGGACACAATGGAGGATAAACCCCCCGGACAAAAACAAAAACGACGGTGCAAGCGCTGCTCTAAATCCATTCACAGTAAAAATAGCGATAACAGCGCAAGGAAAAATGACACTCCGGTTGACTCCGAAGGCAACAATATGAACCCAACAATCGAGCAAGAAGAGCCAGGCCACGTCGACCAAATGCCTAATCACGGCGATCCCGAGAGCCAAACTCATCAAACTGCCCACGGAGGGGAGGACAGTCTGGTTGACGATGCATTTATCATCCCAGAAAAACGCTTGGAACAAGATAACCTCCATAGAAGGCTTATGGCCATGGCGAGGAGACTAAAGAAGAAGAAGGAAAGGCTTAAAGCCGCGCAGGATACGCTCAACCGAAGATGGAATAAGCTACTAGACACTGAAGAAAAATGCGGCGACGATCATCACACAAAGAGCTACCCAAAACGCAAGCTGCTGCCTGAATTTAACGACGAGGCCGCAGCTCCCATTCCGCCAAAGAATAGTACGGCCATTCGGCCGGACCAACCACTTCATGGCCGCGATAGAGCAGCCACTGATACCGCACACGATTTACGTGAGCTCCTGGACAAAAAGGCCGGTGCGGCCAGGTCCGTCTACGGATCCAGAGGACATGCTCCGACGTGGGATTATGGTCACCACAACGATCACACTGATCGAATACCAGTTCGGAATCAACACCGGATGCAACAACAGCCGACAGCATGCCGCGACATGTCCAGATACACAGGGTCTATGCACCCTCTGTGCTTCACCGATGAGGTGCTGGATCATGAATTTCCACAGGGATTCAAACCCGTGAACATAGAGGCATACGATGGAACGACAGACCATGGGGTTTGGATTGAGGATTTTATCCTTCACAAAGACATGGCTCGTGGGGACGACCTCCACGCCATCAAATACCTTCCCCTCAAGTTGAAAGGACCAGCTCGGCATTGGCTGAAAAGCCTCCCCGAAAACTCAATTGGAAGTTGGGAGGAACTTGAGGACGCTTTCAGGGCCAATTTCCAAGGGACCTATGTCCGACCTCCAGATGCAGACGATTTAAGCCATATAATACAACAACCCGGAGAGTCAGCTCGTAAGCTTTGGAACAGATTTCTCACTAAGAAGAATCAAATTGTTGACTGTCCGGATGCTGAAGATTTAGCGGCCTTCAAACATAGTATCCGGGACGAGTGGCTTGCTAGGCCAAGAAAAGCCAAGGACGATGGCGGCCTTAACAAGCCTTGTGACCCGCTTTTGTGCGGGCAAAGACAGCTGGCTGGCCCGTAGAGGCACCAGTGACCCAGTCACATCTGAAATTCGAGATGGCAACGGGAAGCCATGGCGCACTAAGCACAAACATCGGGACAATGACGATAGTCCGGACAACATGGTGGTCAATGCAGGATTTAGGGGCTCTCGACCCAGTCAAGGAAAGAAGCCATTTAAGGGCAGTAAAGAGGGACCGTCCGGCCTGAATAATGTCCTTGATAGATTGTGCCAAATCCATGGCACCTCTGAAAAACCTGCAAATCATGCTCACAGAGAATGTTGGGTCTTCAAGCAGACCGACAAGTTAAACGCCGAACACAAGGGAAGGGAAACGCCAAGCGAAGACTAGGATGAGCCTTGCCAGCCAAACACGAGGGGACAGAAAAAATTCCCACTAGAAGTCAAAATAGTAAACATGGTCTACGCAACTCGCACAGAGTTCGTTGCCCCCAAATTCAACCCCTGGGCGGCCTGCCCGATCTGTTTTGATCACATGGACCACCCGGCCAGTATCCGGCATGGAGGATCGGCTGCCTTGGTGCTCGACCCAATAATTGATCGATACCATCTCACTCGAGTCCTAATGGACAGCGGCAGTAGTCTTAATCTGATATATCAGGACACCGTCCGCAAGATGGGGATAGACCCATCCAGAATAACCCAAAGTAACACCACCTTTAACGGAGTGATACCAGGCGTTGAGGCCCACTGATGGGACTCCCTCGTATTAGAGGTGACATTCGGTTCTCCCGACAACTTCAGAAGCGAGGAACTACTCTTCGACATCGCTCCCTTCAGCAGCGGTTATCATGCATTACTCGGAAGAATGACCTTCGCTTGCTTTAACACAATACCGAACTACGCCTGCCTTAAACTTAAGATGCCCCGTCCACGTGCCGTCATAACCGTTAGAGGAAACACAGAGCAGTATGCGGTGGCTCTTGTAGCCGGACATTTAGCGGCCTCTCCCACCAGAACGCATGATCGGTCATCAAGACCACAGACACGGTTAGACGAGTCCAGTGCACCATCTTCAACAACAACCCGGATAAACCTGAGCTGGGCGCTATACATACATCCCCATAAATGATACCAGGGGCTGCAAACATGTAATAAAGCCCACAATTCGGCTTGCCTCATCAATAGGCAAATATCTCGCATTTCTAACATCCATTGAGAATAACTAAGTTCTCGCACGCTTACTCTTTTACATGAGTTTTCGTATTTACAGACACTATTCGTGCGACACCCTTCCAGGATACGGCACAACGGAGACAAAGGCGCGGATGTGCAGCAGGGCCCCGCTCATAGGTTTCTCTTTAGATTAAGCCCCTGTGTAAACCTTCTTTACTGTCTTTTGTTGCTTGACATCCCGTGGGTATTCAATACACCCACAGCGGATACTGGCGTAATAGGCATTTCTCCACGACAAATCAATGCACGTACCTAGAAATACATGGTTCATAATCAAGGGCGTTGCTGATCCCAATATATGTTATAAAGTCCGAATACCTTCGGGAGTGTTTGGCGTCACGAGTTTTTCCTTATATGCATCAACTCCGAATCATGTCTTTGGTAAAATGTTGGGTTTGCCTGGCTCCTGGGTTTTATGCCTTACATTGCGTTCTATCGGCTAAGGTGGCCAAAGGAGAACAACTGCGATTGTGCCCTGGTTATTCCGGATGAGCACCTCAGTAGAGAAAGCCGAAAACTGACTGTCATGACACAGCGAGAGACGGGTCAACCACTCGAAGAATCATCGGAATCTATAGGATTCCTCCGCATTAATGAAGGACCGTTTCCTGGTCACGTACATACACACCCATATACGGATGCACGCGGATGTACCAGGGGCTACTTAGTAGCCCCACCATTAAAACTCCTATGGCTAAGTGAAAGTGTTACAGCTATATAGTCTGGTTGACTAGTTCGATGTGCGATCACCTCCTTAATGGACCAAGACGTTGGATCAAGTGTGATTACGCATATATTATTTTTATGAACACCCCTGCATTATATGCGTGTTGGCTAAAGCCAACAACTGCTAACTTTCAAGTTATATGAATACATAAACGGCCGCACAGGAGGCATTACAACACTTTCAAGCAAAAGTATAAACACACCCTCTATATTCCACACATAATTGTTTACAATTAATCGATTTGTCACTCGAACATGACATTCTTCGAGCACTGAGCCTCTATTCTACGGGCACCTTCTATGACCTACTCAAAATAGTGCTCAACTGGGTCTTGGCTTCCTACCGGACCCTGGGTTGCAATGCTGGTGGCCTCCATATCTGCCCAATACGTCTTAACGCGGGCAAGAGCCATCCGCGCACCCTCTATGCACGCCGACCTCTTCACGGCATCGATTCGCGATCTGGCGCCAAATAGTTGCTTTACTAAACCAAAGTAATTGTCCAGCTTCGGTCCCTTCGGCCATAGATGGTCTATTACAGACCTCATTGCAAGACCGGACAACCTATGGAGCTCGGCTATAGCGTCCGTCTTCTCACTCAATGGCTATGAGCGCGTTGGAGCGCTAAATTGCGACCAGAATAGCCTTTCTATTTCATTATCTTTATGATCCTTGAATAACTTGGTCGCATCACCCGTACTTTTCGCCAAGTCCGCATATTCATCTGCAGCGCTCCAAAGTTGATCCAAAGGAGCATACTTTGGATCTAAGAACTTCATTCGCAACAAATCGGGATTTCTAGCCGCAATTTCTCCGGCTTGTCGAAGTTCCTCTCGGGCGTCTCTAATTTCATAGCGCGTCTCCTTAGCCAAATCCAGCGCCTTCTTCACGTCAGCCGCCTTTGCCTGATTCTCCTTCTCGAGAAGCTCATACCGGCCGGCGGTGCCCCTTAGCTCCATAGCCATCTCGGCTATCTTTTCTTCGCTTCAGCGATGAGCAGCCTGTTCGGCTCTCAAGTCTTCGGCTACCTTTAGGGCAGCTGCATTGCTAACCCGGGCTTGTTCCTTGGCTAGGGTAACTTCCGCCCTCGGGGCGTCAATGGCAGCAGCTCCACCTGCAGCCACATCATATCATATTTATATTTCAATCCTCTTCATATTTCCTAAAACAAATGAGGAAAAAAATGAGCGCAAACTTTGTGACTCGTCAAGCCGCTTATTTACAAGTGTGATGTCGGTATCCACCACATCAATCTGTCGCCTCAGTTTGGCGAATTCAGAATTCCGGTCTATTGTCGGACTCTTAGCCACCTGCGCATGAATGCAGTACGATCATTACCAAAGAGTGTGATCCTCCGTTTGCCGCCTAGGGCTGGCAACCAGAGTCTCAGGGGCTACTATCTATACGGAGCACACCTAGCGCGTGCGGAACAATCAAAAATTACGTATTTTATCGCGTACCATGAAGCCTTTGAGCAAACTTCCAAAAGCCTCATTTAACCCGCTTGTGGCGGATGAAATCTTCTCTAACACCGTAACCATTAGTGTACGGTGACCCTCTGGGAGAGCAGCTTGCTCCAGGAGGCCCGTCAGCATGTTCGGGCGGGCACCGGACTATTCCGGACCCTTCTCATCGCCCTCCAAGGGAGCCGAACGCGCCGGTCTCGGGGCAGCCGAAGTGTCAGCCTCCAGCCTCATCAGATCTGGGTTCCTCCGTGACGACACCTCAGGGTCGCCTGCCCCATGGGATGGAGAGGCAGGTGGGGTTTCACTCTCCATCATCTCTGGAAGAAGATCCCCCGAAGACGAACCCTGTTGAGATGAGCTACTAGCCGAACTGCAAAAAATAGATCCTAATTATTGTTCTCAGAGGAAACAGCAATAGCTTCTTGTTTATCATTAACTTACAGCTCGGTGGAGGGCTGGCCCATTTGCGGGCACGATGTGGTGAGGACGCCCTTCGGGGAAGGACCCCCTGGTGAAGCTTTCTTCCCTTGCTTAGGCACCTCCATCTCCAAATCTTCGGAGGAAGCCCTTTTCTTCCCGTGAGGGGATGGAACCTTGGAAGAACCTCCCCGATTATCCTCCTTCACGGAGACAGTAATTCCCCCGGTTTGGATGTGCAACGTGTGGAGTTCGGCTCCTCTATTCTTCACTTCCCCTTTCCCGAGGGCACTTGGCTCAATGCGTGCTTAAGCATCTTGGCTATTGCAGGACTAGGTGAGCCTTCGGGAAGTGGGGCCGGACACCTGATTCTCTCCACCTTGTTGAGCCATCCTGGCCGCGGACAAGTTTTCAGAATAATATTGTATTAAACATATGCGAAGTGTTCGGTTACAGGGTTACTACTTGGGTATCTGGGCGGTGGCAGCTCAGGCCCGCATCCTCGGTGGTGTCCGGACACCTCACTTGTGGTCCGAAGAATAACTTATACATCCCTTTGACTGTCATGCCGAAGAAGTGCTGAATGGTTCGCAGACCTTCCGGATTGAACTCCCACATTTGGAGAGGCCAACGCTTGCACGACAGGATCCGCCGAACCAGCATTACCTGAATGATTCTGACAAGACCGATATCCCTCTCAAGAAGCTCCCGAATACGGCTCTGCAATGTCGGGACGTCATTAGCAGGCACCCAGTGCAGTCCCACATTGGTCCACGACGCCAGTTGAGGTGGAGAACCCGAGCGGAAGGTAGGGGCAACCGCCCATCTCGTGCCTCAGGGAGCTGTGATGTAGAACACCTCCGTTGCCACAGATCCGACACCTCCGGGAAGGCACCTTCTGGCCATGGAACATCGGCGTTTTTGCTTATTGCGGCGCCTCCGCACTCCGCGTGTCGCCCCTCAATCACCTTCGGCTTCACATTGAAGGTCTTGAGCCATAGGCCAAAGTGTGGGGTGATGTGGAGGAAGGCTTCACACACGACGATAAATGACGAGATGTGGAGGATGGAATCCGGAGCTAGATCGTGAAAATCTAGCCCGTAGTAGAACATGAGCCCTCTCACGAAGGAATCAAGAGTCAAGCCCAAGCCTTGGAGGAAGTGAGAAACAAATACGACACTCTAATTGGGTTCGGGAGTGGGGAGGATCTGGTCAGGGGCGGGAAGCCTGTGCTTGACATTGGAGGTCAGATATCTGGCCTCCCTGAGCTTCGCAATGTCCTCCTCTGTGACAAAGGAGGCCATCCACCTACCTTGAAGGTTGGATCCGGACATGATTGAAGATCCGAAGTACCTAAGCTTGAGCTTCGGGTGTTGGAACTCGATAGGCAGAAGGGCGCAAGCGTGGTAAGAAAGGGATAGGCCTTGACCCCTTTATAAAGGGGGAGGATATCAAGCGTCCCCAACGTGAACGTTTGGGACTTGCCTAAAAATACGGAGTCACACCAACAGGCATGGTGGGGTTACCCATACCCGTATTGATGAGGATCCCGCGATAATAGGGACACGATGTCTGCTTCGACAAGACATGCCAAAGAAACCGCCTCGCAGTGTGTGCGATAGCTGGTTAAAAAAAAGGTTCGAATAAAAGTCGGGTCGTGGCATGATGTCATGCTATGAAGGGTTGTCAGCAGATTAGATTCGTGGATTATTATTCTCTCTATAGTGGTATGTGAAATTTGTCTTGCAGAGCCGGACACGATCCCTGTGTTCGGAAGTTACCTTGAAGTATTCGGAGATGGAACCCGCCTTGCAATGCCGAAGACAATTTGCGCGCCGGACTCATCGTCATTGAAGCCTGGTTCAGGGGCTACTGAGGGAGTCCTGGATAAGGGGGTATCCGGACAGCCGAACTATGTACTTTGGCCAGACTGTTGGACTATGAAAATACTAGATTGAAGACTTCATCCCGTGTCCGGATGGGACTCTCCTTTGCGTGGAAGGCAAGCTTGGCGATTCGGATGATAGATCTCCTTCTCTGTAACCGACTCTATGTAACCCTAATCCCCTCTGGTGTCTATATAAGCCGGAGGGTTTAGTCCATAGGACAATAACAATCATACCATAGGCTAGCTTCTAGGGTTTAGCATCTACGATCTTGAGGTAGATAAACTCTTGTAATACTCATATCATCAAGATCAATCAAGCAAGAAGTAGGGTATTACCTCCATCAAGAGGGCCCGAACCTGGGTAAAACATCGTGTCCCCAGTCTCCTGTTACCATTAGCCTTAGATGCACAGTTCGGGACCCCCTACCTGAGATCCGCCGGTTTTGACACCGACAAGGGGCAACAGGTATTGTGGCTGCAGGTGCAGAAGTTGTTGCACTCGTGTCTGGCACTGGCACTACTGCAGACCTTTGTGCCCTAGGCACCCTGTGAAACACATGTGTAGTTGCTTCGCCCTTCCTCTCTTGTGCTTCCTCCTAGAGCTCTTCAACTGATGTTTGTATACAGTCACTTTCAAGTCCATATCATAGAATTTTGTCTCAATGGTCCTCTCCAAGATCCCCTGGTTCTGAGTCAGGGTAGCTAGTCCTTTCTCAATCCTCAAGGTTGCTTGAATCAGAAATCCAAGTTGGTCTTGCTTTGACTTAAGAAAGACTTCTGAAGCTTCTGCAGCACTTGGCATCTTTCCTGCCTTTTCTGCCCTGGCTTTCTCCTTCTTCTCATGAGCTACAACTGAAGTGGGATCTTCAGCATCCATGACAACTGTGGTGTCCTCAAAGTCAGACAACAAAGGAAGATGTTCTTTGTGCAAAAGATACACTCCTTCCTTCATCATGGAATTGATTAACTCTTGGATGTGTGGAGCATACCCACATGATCTCTTCTGGTCAGCTGCTGTCCTTTGGATTGTCTCAACAATCAAGCTCATGACCTTGAAGTTCTGTGGCACAACATCAAATAACTGTAACAAGTTGATGGAGTAGCCTCTAATCATCCTGTGATCTCCAGATTTTGGCAATAGAGTGTGCCTCAATATGGTGTTTATGGTGGCCAAACCAGACAACAAGTAGTAGACTAACCCAAACTTATGTGTCTCCAAGGCCTTATCTGGAAATTCCTAATACATATTGGCCATGGAGTGATGATCTTTCTTCTTCTCAGCATAAACATCTATGTCATTCTCTTCTTCTTCATGGGCATTTATGAGCCTAGCCCACTCATCAGCTGTTGATTGGTGCCTCTGACCTTCTGTCATCCACACAATCCTTCCATCTGGATAAAAGTGAGATGTTGAGTAGAATTGCATAATGAGTTCATCATTCCACTTGGTTAGCTTCTGACCAACAAAGTCATCAACACCATTTTACTTTAAGCTTTCATGCACTCCTGGGAAATGATCAGCATTTGCATCAATGTATTTCCAGTCCACCCATCTCATATCACTAACTATGGGTTTCTTGTCCACAAACATTGTCTCATAAAAATCCGGTTGATCTTTGGTGTGGAACCTGTAGTCCACTGCAGTCCTTCTTCTCACAGCATATGGATCTGCTTGTCTCCATTTTCTGAGACCAGCATCCTTTCTTTCCTTCATATTTTCAGCAACTGGGTGACTGTCATTATGGTCTGGAATCTTGGATTTGAGCTTCCTAAGCACTGAGGCTTCAACATCTTTTGCAGCTTCAGGCACTGGGGCCTCGTTCTCCTCTGTTGCAGGTATGTTCCTGGTGCTTCTCTTTGGAGCTTGTGCTTGAGCTTTGGGGGCTGTCTTGGGCTTTGAAGGAGCTGCCCCAGACTTGATGGCATCCCCCATCAGCTTCTGTGACTTAGCAGGAGGTGCTTGAGCAGCAACCTCTTCTTCCTCTTCCTCCTCACTAGCAGAATCCTTCCTCATAGATGGATTTCCAAGCACTCTAGCTGTAGTTTTTCTGACCCTCTTCTTGCCTTCACCAGATCTTGGCTCAAGTGTTAACCCATAGTTTCCTGAGTGGAGGCTCTGGCCTTTGACATAGGAACTCTCTTGACAGGTTCCTTCTTGTGCATACCACGTTTTGTTGTAGCAGCAGTTCCATATTCCTTCTTCAACACTTTCTTCTTGGAGCTTACTTCCTCCTCAGCAGCCACATACTCTTCATCCTCTAAGTCTGAGTTCTTCTTCCTCCTTGTCCTTGTAGCTGCCTTGGGCAAATTGCTTGGAGTGATCCTACTGCCATCATCAGAGCTGCTAGAGGGACTAGTGCCCTTACTCATGTTCACTTGCTCTTCTGATTTGTTATGGATATCACTCTGGTCAGACATATTGGCAAAGCAAACTGACAGCAGACCCTGTGAATAGATATAGATGA
This sequence comes from Triticum dicoccoides, assembly GCF_002162155.2. NCBI lineage: Eukaryota > Viridiplantae > Streptophyta > Magnoliopsida > Poales > Poaceae > Triticum > Triticum dicoccoides. The sequence continues at coordinate 589,128,909 of NC_041391.1, read as the reverse complement.
GGTAGAGTAGATGAGCATCACAAAGTGTAGAGTTTCTAAAAAAAATGAGTCAAAAACTTAGTTTTAGTTTTCTACAGGAAGCATTTCAGAGCTATTGATTTGTTAAACTCGGTGACACCGAAGCAACTTTGGAGTCTAAACATGTGGAATTGGTCAGACCGAGACACAGTACGGTGACTCCGAGTTTGCCAAGCTTTCACAAAGTCTTGGCATCGGCCACACTGGTTTGCAACTTTCGGTCAGACCGAAAATCACTTGTGCATTGTCCTAAGCCAAATCGGTGGAACCGATTCCTACAATTCGGTCGGTCTGAAATGAGTCTAGCGGAAACCTAACCCTGAATTTTCAATTGAAAAGTAGTCTAATGGAGGTTCTCTATGGATGGATCGATCTCATACATGGTAAAGAACATGGGGTCGAATTCATACCCTAGCTAGTTCGGTGATGAGTTTGCTACGGCGGCAACGGAGGTGAGGAAATCCATTGACGGCGGCGGAGACCAACGACAGGAGGTCATTGGCGACAAGAATACGATCCGGAGACCCGAGAGGCAGAGCGGGACACGCGCGGGCGAAGAGGTTTTGAAGTGATTTCCGAAATATGGCCCGTTAGTATATATATCCTGACACTGTCGGTGTGACCGAGTGGAACAACTCAGCGGCACCAAGACGCAGAATCGCAAGCGGTTACTGCAACTTGGTGAGACCGAAACGTTCTAATCGGTTGTACCGAGATTGAAAACTTGATCAACCCAGTGAACTCATTCTGATCGAAATGGAGGAGTCGGTCAGACCGAAATACACAGAGAGGTTTTGGAAGTTTTGAGTCTATGACAAAATTGGACTCTGAGTGCTACTCACACAGAGGGTTTGAATTTGACTTAGATCAAACTTTGTGATGTAGCATGAATAGAATTTGAGAAGAGAAAAGCATAGATAGCTAGAGGGAGTTCTTAGGCATTCTTGTCCATCCATTTGGCAAAAAGAAGAAACTCCAAACAATCAAAGCAACAAATGGATGTCCTCGAATGAGAAAAGTATGCAGCCAACATGCTCACACAATAAAATGGCAAATGAAATATGTGGCAAAGCATGCACAATCACTCTAGCATTGATACGTCTCCAACGTATCTATAATTTTTTATTGTTCCATGCTATTATATTACTCCCTCCGTTCCTAAATATTGGTCTTTCTAGATATTTCAACAAGTGACAACATACGGAGCAAAATGAGTGAATCTACACTCTAAAATATGTCTATATACATCCGTATGTGGTAGTCCATTTGAAATCTCTAAAAAGAAAAATAATTAGGAAGGGAGGGAGTACCTATTTTGGATGTTTATGGGCTTTACAAAACACTTTTATATTATTTTTGGGACGAACCTATTAACCGGGGGGGGGGGCAGCCCATATTGTTGTTGTTTTTTTGCCTATTTCAGTGTTTCGCGGAAAAGGAATATCAAACGGAGTCCAAATAGAATGAAACCTTCAGGAGAGTTATTTTTGGAACGGAAGCAATCCAGGAAACTTGGAGTAGACATCAGGGAAGCTTCGAGGTGGCCACGAGGGTTAGGGGCGCGCCCCCCACCCTCGTGGGTCCCTCGTGGCTCCCCTGACTGACTTCTTTCACCAATATATATATATATATATATATATATATATATATATATATATATATATATATATCCATATACCCTAAAAACATCGGGGAACACAATAAATCGGGAGTTCCGCCACCGCAAGTATCTGTAGCCACCAAAAACCAATCGGGACCCTGTTCCGGCACCCTACCGGAGGGGGGATCCCTCACTGATGGCCATCTTCATCATTCCGGCGCTCTCCATGCCGAGGATGGAGTAGTTCACCCTCGGGGCTTAGGGTATGTACCAGTAGCTATGTGTTTAATCTCTCTCTCTCTCTCTCTCTCTCTCTCTCTCGTGTTCTTGAGGTGGTTCAATCTTGATGTATCACGAGCTTTGCTATTATAGTTGGATCTTATGATGTTTCTCCCCCTCTACTCTCTTTTAATGGATTGAGTTTTCCCTTTGAAGTTATCTTATCAGATTGAGTCTTTAAGGATTTGAGAACACTTGATGCATGTCTTGCGTAGGATACCCATGGTGACAATGGGGTATTCTGTTGATTCACTTGATGTATGTTTTGGTGATCAACTTGCGGGTTCAGTGACCTTGTGAACTTATGCATAGGGGTTGGCACACGTTTTCGTCTTGACTCTTCGGTAGAAACTTTGGGGCACTCTTTGAAGTACTTTGTTTTGGTTGAATAGATGAATCTGAGATTGTGTGATGCATATCGTATAATCATGCCCACGGATACTTGACGTGACATTGGAGTATCTAGGTGACATTAGGGTTTTGGTTGATTTGTGTCTTCAGGTGTTATTCTAGTACGAACTCTATGATAGATCAAACGGAAAGAATAGCTTCGTGTTATTTTACTACGGACTCTTGAATAGATCGATCAGAATGGATAACTTTGAGGTGGTTTCGTACCCTACAATAATCCCTTAGTTTGTTCTCCGCTATTAGTGACTTTGGAGTTACTCTTTGTTGCATGTTGAGGGATAGTTATATGATCCAATTATGTTATTATTGTTGAGAGAACTTGCACTAGTGAAGATATGAACCTTAGGTCTTGTTTCCTAGCATTGCAATACCGTTTGTGCTCACTTTTATCATTAGTTACCTTGCTTTTTTTTAAATTTCAGATTACAAAAACCTATATCTATCATCCATATTGCACTTGTATCACCATCTCTTCGCCGAACTAGTGCACCTATACAATTCACCACTGTAGTGTGTTGTGGAGACAAGAGACTCTTTGTTATTTGGTTGCAGGGTTGTTTGATAGAGACCATCTTCATCCTACGCCTCCCATGGATTGATAAACCTTAGGTCATCCAGATGAGGGAAATTTGCTACTGTCCTACAAACCTCTGCACTTGGAGGCCCAACAACGTCTACAAGAATAAGGTTGTGTAGTAGACATCAAGCTCTTTTCTGGCGCCATTGCCGGGGAGGTGAGTGCTTGAAGGTATATCTTTAGATCTTGCAATTGAATCTTTTAGTTTCTAGTTTTATCACCAGTTTAGTCTATAAAAGAAAACTACAAAAAAATGGAGTTGAGGATGCCTCATATGCTTCATCTTTTTACTATCTTTCATGAAAATAAGGATTCCGATAATAGTGCTCAAGTGCTAGAAGAAGAATGCATTAAATGTTTGGTACTAGATCTTTGTATGATGAGCATGATTGCAATGTTGTTAGTATGAATTTTTTGAATATCCATGATGCTAATGATATGCAAAGCCACAAGCTTGGGGAAGCTATGTTTGAAGAAAATGATATTTTTTGTCCCCCAAGTTTTGATGAGCAAACTTATTATGATGAAAGAATGCCTCCTATTTATGATGATTATTGTGATGATACGTATGCCATAAAGAAGAAGTTTTCTTATGTGGTGAGTAGTAAAATTTATATGCTTGTACCTCATGAAAAGAATGCTTTATGTGATGGTTATATTGTTGAATTCATTCATGATGCTACTGAAAATTATTTTGAGGGAGGATCATATGCTTGAAGGAATTGCAATAATATCAAGTTTCCTTTCTATGTGCTTAAAATCTTTAAGTTATGGTTGTTTTGCCTTCCTATGCTAGTTGATTATTGTTCCCATAAGTTGTTTGCTCACAAAATACCTATGCATAGGAAGTGGGCTAGGCTTAAATGTGCTAGTCATATGCTTCATGATGTTCCCGTTATGTTTCTATTCTTATCTTTTATGTGAGCATCATTGTCATCATGATGCCTAGCTAGAAAAGCTTTAAAGAAAAGCGCTTGTTGGGAGACAACCCAATATTTACCTTTACTATTTTTGTGTGTTCACATGATTATGCTACTGTAGTAATCATGTTTTATAGCTTTTGTTTCAACAAAGTGCCAAGTAAGACCTTTAGGATAGCTTACGGTGATATATCCCAAGACCTGAAAATCTTAAATGTTAGAGGGTCTTCACATAGTTGCACAAATATTTGACTACTCATTGATCTTCACTTATATCTTTTGGAGTAGTTTGTCATTTGCTCTAGCGCTTCACTTATATCTTTTAGAGCATGGCGGTGGTTTCATTTTGTAGAAATTATTGATCTCTCATGCTTCACTTATATTATTTTGAGAGTCTTTTAGAACAGCATGGTATTTGCTATGGTTATAAAATTGGTCCTAATATGATGGGCATCCAAGTTGGGTATAATAAAAGCTATCATAGAAAGTGCATTGAATACTATGAGAAGTTTGATGCTTGATGATTGTTTTGAGATATGAAGATGGTAATATTAGAGTCGTGCTAGTGGAGTAATTATGAATTTGAGAATACTTGCGTCGAAGTTTGTGATTCCCGTAGCATGCACGTATGGTGAACCGTTATGTGATGAAGTTGGAGCATGATTTATTTATTGATTGTCTTCCTTATGAGTGGCAGTCGGGGACGAGTAATGGTCTTTTCCTACCAATCTACCCCCCTAGGAGCATGCGTGTAGTACTTTGTTTCAATAACTTGTAGATTTTTGCAATAAGTATATGATTTCTTTATGACTAATGTTGAGTCCACGGATTTTACGCATTCTCACCCTTCCACCATTGCTAGCCTCTCTTGTGCCGCACAACTTTCGCCGGTACCATACACCCACCATATACCTTCCCCAAAACTGACACCATACCTACCTATTATGGCATTTCCATAGCCATTCCGAGATATATTGCCATGCAACTTTCCACCGTTCCGTTTATTATGACACTACAAAAAAAGACACATCCGTGACATTTTGGGCCGAACGAAAAACATTTCTGTCATACATATGACACATCTATGACGATAATTGTGACAAAACCCGGTATCATCATAGATGTGGTGGGCTCATACTTCTATGACAAAAAATCATGACAAAAATGGGCTTTTCGTCCTGGGCGGGCCGGAGACGCAGCTGCATGACATTCTTTGGGCCGTCCATGACGGAAAAAACCGTGGTAGAAGCGAGGGCGAGCAAAATTTCGGGGAGTTCCCGGTTATGGTGGATGGTCAGGGGCCAAGCAATGCGGGTTTCTCTCTTACACGTACGCGCGTGTGTGTGAGCCGTTGGCTCTAACTGAACCCGAGCGAGGCGTTGGGCTCTAACTGAACCCGAGCGATTGCACTGCAGGTTACGCGTTACTGAACCCCGGCGATCGATTGATGGCTGTTCACTGAATCCGATCGAGTGATTCCTTCACTGTTGCTGCAAGCTGAAGTCGATCGATGCTGCCTCTCTGGATGAACAGTGAGTGTTGCCGGGGGGTGGATGAATAGTGAGCGGTGGCGTTTCCTCAGGATGAACATGACCCCGATCGATCGAGCCAGTTGGGGCTAGATGAACAGGACCCCGTGGAGGGCTGGATGAACAGGACGACCCCGTGGAGGGCTGGATGAACAGTACACGGTGGAGGGGTGCCCGTGGAGGGGTGGTTGAACAATAGCCGATGGAGTAGCGCGCGGTGGAGGCTGGATGAACAGGAGCCTGTGGAGGCTGGAGGAGGTCGACGGTAGCCCGTGGAGGCTGGAGGAGGTCGACGATGGAGATGAACAATATCTCGTGGAGTCCCGTCTTGTGGTACACCACACCCCTCCCAATGAATAGGACTCCCGTTTCGACCGTAGCGCTCCAACACAAGTCTGTTTTGTCTGCTTTGTGGTACACCACACCCCTCCCGATCAACAAGACCCCCGTTTCAACCGTAGTAGGTCCGTTTCCTCCGTTTTGCGGTACGCCAGACCCCTCTCGATGAACAGGATCCCGTTTCGAACGTGGCCGGTCGAACACAAGGCCGTTTCCTCCGTTCTGCGGTACGCTAGGCCTAGTTTACATCGCCTTTTCCGTCCAATTCCTCTCGATGAACATGACGACGCATTCTGTTCCGACCCAGCCGGTTGGCTCCCCATGAACACGACGACGATGTTGTTTCTCCATTCTGACCCAGCCATGTACACGAGCCTTGGCCGTACGTATGCACGAGTAGGCATTCGAGACCCCGCCCATATGTACACATACGTGGCCATATTTTATTTCTTGCACACTGACGGCTGTACGTACATGTACATGCTACGTGCGCGCCTCTACTACGACACGTACGCGCCTCTACTATGACACGTGCGCGCCTCTACTACGACACGTGTGCGCCTTTACATCCACAAGTATGTACGTACACGTTCGCGACCAAAATTACAATGCTACGTACACTTCGACCAGGTGGGTCCCGACTATCAAGCACTTCCTTGCGTGTGAAGATATAGCTGCTGGGTCCCAGTAGTCAGGGGGCGAATCGCTTTTTTCAGACGCTCTTCCTTGCGTGCGAAGATGTAGCTGGTGGGTCCCAGCAGTCAGGGGGGAGAATCATTTTTTTTGCCCGGACGCACTTCCTTGCGTGCGAAGATGTAGTTGGTGGGTCCCAGCAGTCAGGGGGGAAACATTCTTTTTGCGAAATATGGTGGCTCGTCTGGTAGGTCCCTGCTATCAGGTGGAGGTATCATTATTTTCCGCGTAATAAGGAGGCACTTCCTTGTTGCGGCCGTGGACCCAACTGTCAGCCTCTCCACATATAGTCCACGTCCGATGGAAGTCGTTCCTTGACCACATTGACCACACCGTGCCGAGAGCACTAGGGCGATGGACGAAGGCGAGGCCTAGGAAGGGGATGACGCGGAGCCGGGGAAGACGCGGCAGTGGAAGACCGCGCGGAGAGGAGTACGAGGGTTCACTGGTTCGGCTGCGGTGTGAGGCTGCCGTCGCCGTAGGGCCTGGCTAGTGGTGGGAATAGTAGGGGGCGGTGAGGTCTCCGCGGCAGCACAGCCGGCCATGGGAGACAGGAGCATGCGGCACGACCGACGCTACTTTGGGCGGCTGGAGCAAGAAGACCAGAGGTTGAAGAAGCACTACGGCCGTTGGATGGACATCATACGGTCACTGGAGTATTGACTAAGTTGACAAAGCCCTCCGTCCCCGTCAACTTAGTAGACCCACAAGTCAGCCTGCCACTATACTGGATCCCAGCTAGTAGGGGGAGTATTCATTTTTTTGTGCGTAATAAGGAGGCACTTCCTTGCGTGCGAAGATATAACTGGTGGGTCTAAGCTGTCAGCGGCGGTAATGTTTTTTCGCAAAATACAGAGGCCCTTTCGGTGGGTCCCAGATGTCAGGTGGAGGAATCATTATTTTGCGTGTAATAAGGAGGCATTTCCTTCCGTGCGGCCGTGGAACCAGCTGTCAGCCTCTCCATGTACAGTCCACTTCAGATGCATGTCGGTCGACGACCACGTTGACCAGGCCGCGCCGAGAGCACCAGGGCGGTGGACAACAGCGAGGCCTAGGAAGGGAATGGCACGGAGGCAGGGAAGACTCAACAGTTGTTTCCCACGTGGAGGGGAGTATGACTATACAAGGGTTTACTGGTTCGTCTACCATCGCCGGAGAATAACAACAGGTGTGGGTGAGTAGAGGGATGGCTAGGCCAGCGATGGGAGTACGGTGGGGCGGTGAGGCCTGCGCGGCAGCACAGTCGGCCGCGGGGAGGAGGGAGCAGGTAGTCCCGCCAACGGTTGTTTTAGCGGTTGGAGCAGGAAGAGCAGAGATTGAAGAAGCACGACGGCCGTTGGATGGAAATCCAACAGTCACTGCTTGTGCGTCAACCATTTTTTAGGAAAGCCTCAAATCTGTGGAAAACAGCATACAACCCATATGCCATTATTTCTAATAATTTACAGCCCATTTGCTAATTCTAATGTTTTTTGGAGCCCATATTCCTTTGTTAGCATTACAACCCATATTGTGGCCACGTTTAAAAAAATTATACGAAATTTTGCATATTTCGGTGCGGTCTGAACTGTTTTTAATCCCAAAATTTTGAGTCACATTCAAAATGATTTCAAAAATGAATATATATCAATATAAAATCCAAAAAATTGTCCAGGCATAAAAATAATGCAATTTAAAATCTCAAAATGAAAAAAAGATATTTGAAACAAATTGTCGGTTTGATGTGTTTTAAAAATGTACAAGCCATTTCTCCTTACTGATAGGCCATTTTCTCGGCCAGCCGAATGAAGCTCTCCTCGTCTTGAAAGATTTGCAGCCCAACAGGCTTGACAAAGTGACTTACTTGGTAAATCACAAAAAAACTGGGTTGTGGTCGTGGACCTAGCTGCAGCCGTGGACTCAGATGTCAATCTCTCCACGTACAATACTTGATAACCCACAAGTGTAGGGGATCGCAACAGCTTTTGAGGGTGAAGTACAATCCAATTTTATTGATTCAACACAAGAGGAGCCAAAGAATATTCTTGAGTATTAGTAGTTGAGTTGTCAATTCAACCACACCTGGATAACTTAGTATATGCAGCAAAGTATTTAGTAGCAAAGTAGTATGATAGTAATGATAACAGTAGCAAAAGTAAAGATAAATGTTTTTTGGGTTTTTGTAGTAGTTGTAACAGTAGCAACGGAAAAGTAAATAAGCGAAGAACAATATATGAAAAGCACGTCGGCAATGGATCAGTGATGGATATTTATGTCGGATGCCATTCCTCATGCAATAGTTATAACATAGGGTGACATAGAACTAGCTCCAATTCATCAATGTAATGTAGGCATATATTCCGTAAATAGTCATACGTGCTTATGGAAAAGAACTTGCATGACATCTTTTGTCCTACCCTCCCGTGGCAGTGGGGTCCTAGCGGAAACTAAGGGATATTAAGGCCTCCTTTTAATAGAGAACCGGACTAAAGCAATAACACATAGTGAATACATGAACTCCTCAAACTACGGTCATCACTGAGAAGTATCCCGATTATTGTCACTTCGGGGTTGTCGAATCATAACACATAATAGGTGACTATATACTTGCAAGATAGGATCAAGAACACACACATATTCATGAAAACATAATAGGTTCAGATCTGAAATCATGGCACTCGGGCCCTAGTGACAAGCATTAAGCATAGCAAAGTCATAGCAACATCAATCTCAGAACATAGTGGATACTGGGGATCAAACCCTAACAAAACTAACTTGATTACATGGTAAATCTCATGCAACCCATCACTGTCCAGCAAGCCTACGATGGAATTACTCAAGCACGACGATGAGCATCATGAAATTGGTGATGGAGGATGGTTGATGATGACGACGATGATGAATCTCCATCTTCGGAGCCCCGAACGGACTCCAGATCAGCCCTCCCGAGAGAGATTAGGGCTTGGCGGCGGCTCCGTGTCGTAAAATGCGATGAAACTTTCTCTCTGATTTTTGTCTCCACGAGACGGAATATATGGAGTTGGAGTTGAGGTCGGTGGAGGTCCAAGGGGCCCACGAGATAGGAGGGCGCGCCCTAGGGGGGCGCCCCCTGTATCGTGGATAACTTGTGGGCCCCCTGGTGTATTTCTTTCACCCAGAAATTCTTATTAATTCCAAAAAAGTGCCTCCGTGGATTTTCAGGACATTCCGAGAACTTTTCTTTTCTACACATAAAATAACATCATGGCAGTTCTGCTGAAAACAACGTCAGTCCGGGTTAGTTTCATTCAAATCATGCAAGTTAGAGTCCAAAACAAGGGCAAAAGTGTTTGGAAAACTAGATATGTTGGAGACGTATCAACTCCCCCAAGCTTAAACCTTTTCTTGTCCTCAAGCAATTCAGTTGATAAACTGAAAGTGATAAAGAAAAACTTCTACAAACTCTGTTTGCTCTTGTTGTTGTAAACATGAAAAGCCAGCATTGAAGTTTCAGCAAATATTATGAACTAACCATACTCACAATAACACTTGGGTCTCACAATTACTCATATCAATAGCATAATCAGCTAGCGAGCCATAATAATAAAACTCGGATGACAACACTTTCTCAAAATAATTATAACATGATATAACAAAATGGTATCTCGCTAGCCCTTTGTGAGACCGCAAAACAAAAATGCAGAGCACCTTTAAAGATCAAGGACTGACTAAACATTGTAATTTATGGTAAAAGAGATCTAGTCAAGTCATACCCAATATAAATCAATAATAATGAATGCAAATGACAGTGTGCTCTCCAGCGGGTGCTTTTTAATAAGAAGGATGATGACTGAACATAAAAGTAAATAGATAGGCCCTTTGCAGAGGGAAGCAGGGATTCGTAGAGGTGTCAGAGCTCGATTTTAAAATAGAGATTGAATAACATTTTGAGCGGCATACTTTTACTGTCAATGCACCAACTATGAGATGGTTGTATCTTCCATACTACATGCATTATAGGCAGTTCCCAAACAGAATAGTAAAGGTTTATACTCCCCGAACCAACAACAAGCATCAATCCATGGCTTGCTCGAAACAACGAGTGCCTCCAACTAACAACAGCCCTGGGGGAGCTTTGTTTAATTACTTTGATTTTCTTTGATATTTTGGGATCATGGGACTAGGCATCCCGGTTACCGGCCCTTTCTCGTGAATGAGGAGCGAAGTCCACTCCTCGTGAGAATAACCCACCTAGCATGGAAGATATAGGCAGCCCTAGTTGTAACATGAGCTGCTTGAGCATACAAAACAGAATTTCATTTGAAGGTTTGGAGTTTGGCACATACAAATTTACTTGGAACGGCAGGTAAATACCGCATATAGGAAGGTATAGTGAACTAATATGGAACAACTTTGGGGTTTAAGGAGTTTGGATGCACAAGTAGTATTCCCGCTTAGTACAGGTGAAGGCTAGCAAAAGACTGGGAAGCAACCAACTGAGAGAGCGACAACAGTCATAAACATGCATTAAAATTAATTCACACCGAATACAAGCATGAGTAGGATATAATCCACCATGACCAAAATATCGTGAAGGCTATGTTGATTTGTTTCAACTACATGCGTGAACATGTGCCAAGTCGAGTCACTCAATTCATTTAAAGGAGGATACCATCTCATCATATCACATCATAATCATTCTAATATCATGTTGGCACGCAAGGTAAACCATTATAACTCATAGCTAATCAAGCATGGCACAAGCAACTATAATCTCTAAATGTCATTGCAAATATGTTTACTTCATAATAGCTGACTCGGAAAAGATGAACTCATCATATTTACAAAAACAAGAGAGGTCGAGTTCATACCAGCTTTTCTCATACCAATAAGTCCATCATATATCGTCATTATTGCCTTTCACTTGCACGACCGAACGATGTGTATAATAATAAGAGTGCATGTGCATTGGACTAAGCTGGAATCTGCAAGCATTTAACTCAAAAGAGGACCTAAATTAAATAAACAATCATGCATAGGAGAGCCACTAAGCATTTTCAATATGGTCTTCTCGACCCCCAAAGGAAAGAAAAGAAAATAAAACTATTTACACGGGAAAGCTCCCAACAAGAAAGAAGAAGAACTAGAAATCTTTTGGGGTTTTCATTTTAATTTCTACTACAAGCATGGAAATTAAACTAACTAATTTTTTTGGTTTTTCTTAAGGTTTAACAAGCACACAAGAAGCAAACTAGAAAAAAAAAGAAATTTAAACTAGCATGGATAATACAATGAAAGAGTATGAGCACCGACGACTAGTGTGTGAACATGAATGTAAAGTCGGTGAGAAATATGTACTCCCCCAAGCTTAGGCTTTTGGCCTAAGTTGGTCTAATACCAAGGATCGCCTCGCTGATATCCATAAGTGAAACCGGGGTTGTACTGAGATGCAGCGGCAACCGCCTCCTGAGCTACAGCGTGTTGGCGAGCTGCCTCCACTCCCCTCTCGTATTCAGCTCCTTCCTCCCTGGTGACAACATATCTTCCTTTTGCCTCATAATAAAAAAGGTAGGGAGCAGGAAGAGTAACAGGGACAACGTTGCGTCTGTCATAGATTAGTCGATAATGGAGGAATTGTTCATTCCTCTCAAGAAAATGATGACTAAACATAGCTTCTTTACCCAAATAAACAGAGGGTAAAATCATATCTCCCTATCATGGGGCTATACCAAGATAATTAGCTACACGGGTTGCATAAATTCCTCCAAATAAATCTCCCTTTCAAGGGTGAAGGGGATCGCAACAGTTTCGAGGGTGAAGAACAACCCAAATTTATTGATTCGACACAAGGGGAGCCAAAGAATATTCTTGAGTATTAGCAGTTGAGTTGTCAATTCAACCACACTTGAATAACTTAGTATCTGCAGCAAAGTATTTAGTAGCAAAGTAGTATGATAGTAACGATAACAGTAGCAAAAGTAAAGATAAATGTTTTTGGGTTTTTGTAGTAGTTGTAACACTAGCAACGGAAAAGTAAATAAGCGAAGAACAATATATGAAATGCTCGTAGGAAATGGATCAGTGATGGATAATTATGCCGGATGCAATCCCTCATTCAATAGTTATAACATAGGGTAACACAGAACAAGCTCCAATTCATCAATGTAATGTAGGCATATATTCCGTAAATAATCATACGTGCTTATGGAAAAGAACTTGCATGACATCTTTTGTCCTACCCTCCCGTGGCAGCGGAGTCCTAGCAGAAACTAAGGGATATTAAGGCCTCCTTTTAATAGAGAACCATACCAAAGCATTAACACATAGTGAATACATGAACTCCTCAAACTACGGTCATCATCGAGAAGTATCCCGATTATTGTCACTTCGGGGTTGTCGGATCATAACACATAATAGGTGACTATAGACATGCAAGATAGGATCAAGAACACACATATATTAATGAAAACATAATAGGTTCAGATCTGAAATCATGGCACTCTGGCCCTAGTGACAAGCATTAAGCATAGCAAAGTCATACCAACATCAATCTCAGAACATAGTGGATACTAGGGATCAAACCCTAACAAAACTAACTTGATTACATGGTAAATATCATCCAAGCCATCACCGTCCAGCAACCTACGATGGAATTACTCACGCACGGCGGTGAGCATCATAAAATTGGTGATGGAGGATGGTTGATGATGACGACAGCGACGAATCCCCCTCTCCGGAGCCCTGAACGGACTCCAGATCAGCCCTCCCGAGAGAGATTAGGGCTTGGCGGCGGCTCCGTGTCGTAAAATGCGATGAAACTTTCACCCTAATTTTTTTCTCCGCGAGACGGAATGTATGGAGTTGGAGTTGAGGTCGGTGGAGGTCCAGGGGGGCCACAAGATAGGAGGGCGCGCCCTCTGTCTCGTGGACAGCTTGTGGGCCCCCTGGTGTATTTCTTTCGCCCAAAAATTCTTATTAACTCCAAAAAGTGCCTCCGTGGATTTTCAGGACATTCCGAGAACTTCTCTTTTCTACACATAAAATAACATCATGGCAGTTCTGCTGAAAACAGCATCAGTCTGGGTTAGTTTCATTCAAATCATGCTAGTTAGAGTCCAAAACAAGGGCAAAAGTGTTTGGAAAATTAGATACGTTCGAGACGTATCAGTACTCTTCCGATGGAAGTCGGTCGTTGACCATATTGACCACGCCGCGCCGAGAGCACCAAGGCGGTGGACGACCCGAGGCCTGGGAAGGGGACAACACGGAGCCAAGGAAGATGCGGCAGTGGATGCCCATGTGGAGAGGAGTACGACGGTTCACTGGTTCGGCAGCGACGTTAGGCTGTCGTCGCTGCAGAATAACAGGGGGTGTGGGTGAGTAGAGGGATGCCCTGGGCCAGCGGTGGGAGTAGTAGGGGGCGGTGAGGCCTCCGCGGCATCACAGTCGGCCACGAGAGGCAGGAGCACGCGGCACGACCGCCGCTGCTTTGGGCGGTTGGAGCAAGAAGACTAGTGGTTGAAGAAGCATTATGGCTGTTGGATGGACATCGTACGGTCACTGGAGCTAGAATCGTTCATATTGACTAAGTTGACAAAGCCCTTCATCCTCATCAACTTAGTAGGCCCACAAGTCAGCCACCCACTATGGTGGGTCCCAGCTAGCAGGGGGTATTCATTTTTTTTTTGCGTAATAATGAGGAACTTCCTTGCATGCGAAGATATAGCTAGTGGGTCCGACCTGTCAGCGGGGGGAACGTTTTTTTCGCGAAATACAAAAGCCCTTCCCACGTACAGTGCGTTATAAGGAGGAACTTTCCTTGTGTGCGACCATGGATCTCCTGGGTCCCAACCGTCAGGCTCTCCACGTACAGTCCTCTTCTGATGACTCTTGTATGTTGACCAAGCTGCGCCGAGCGCACCGAGGCGATGGACGATGGCGAGGCCCCAGACTGGAACGACTTGGAGATGGGGAAGATGCGACAGTGGAGTCGCAGATGGAGAGGAGTGGGAAACTTGACTGGTTTGGGTGTGGGGTGGGCCTACACTCGGCAGAGAATAACAGGAGGTGCAGAGTGGAGGGATGGCCTGGCCATCGGTGGGATAGCGTTTCACTGAGGAGCGCAAAACAACACCGCTGGATGCCGAAGGCTGGAGCAGGCGGTCCCGACAGCGCTGGGGGAAGAAGACAAGAGATTGAAGAAGAATGTCGGCCGTTGGATGTAAATCCAACGCCTTCTTAGGCTTCGACCTACTGGCCCACATGTCAGCTAGTCCATTTGTTTTTTAGTCCATTTGGTGGGCTGGGTGAAACAATGATGTAGCATCTATGCAGCCCGTTTAAATCCCATTTGCATTTTCTCAAAATCCGTGGACTTGCTGGGTTGGGTGAAAATATCATGTTGGGCTAGACGGAGAAATGTTATAAAAATATAAACACATGATTGCACGTCTATTAATGCATTGGTCAGTAAAATCTTTGCAAGCTTATGTACGCAATCACTAGGAGTTAACTTGCCAAGTTATATATAAACAATTATTATTATTATTTTGTAAGAACTTTCAACTTACAAAATGAAATATCATTTAAATTTGTTGAGTTAATAGTACGTGGGGTATTATTATTTTTTAGGCTAGACGTGGGACAGTTGAGTTGGTTCTGGGGAAAAGTACTCGAAGAAAACTCAGTTTAGATCGAAAAAGAAAGTGGGAGAAAATTCAAAGACCTGCTGGGTCCACCTGAGGAGGGGAATATGTTGGGAGGAAGGAGATTCAAAGCAGGGCAGCCGAGTGAACTAGTTTTTTTAACGGACAAGTGAACTAGTTACATACATAAGAAAATAGCCACTAAAAAAGCAATCAGGTTAATGAGTTCTTAAAAGAATATTTTCGGACAAAACAGATAATTATGACACATAGGCTAATTCATGAAACACTTAGATGATAAAGGTGCTTATAAACAGATAAAGTACAACATCTAGACCTTCCTGGCACGCTTGATCATGACGTTGCAGCTGTCTGAGTACTCGTCGGTTACGGGAAGCAGACACGCCCTCATGTCCAAGATCTGCCTGTACATGTCGTAGCATACGTATGCATCCTTGGCCGCGTACGTTATGTAGGCTAGATTCAGAGGTACCTCCCACATGTTCAGGTCCTTTGTATCGTTGTATTCTTTCATGTTGGCGTATCAGGGGTCGATGATGGTCTCGGCGAGGTCAACCACGGAGTCCTTCTCCTGCCCGTTGCTGATGATCTTGTATTGCTTCTGGATGTCGACAAGCTTGTTGCACCAGATGGCCGAACCGTCACGTTCTTCCTTCTCTCCACCGTAGCGAAGGTGCAGTCGGCGCTGCTGATGAAACGGGCGAATGCTCCAGAACCTCTGATGGCCCTATAGAAGTGGTAGATGAGAACCTCGTCCCGCACACATGCCTAGGCGACGGAGAACTGCTGGTCCCTGTCAGGAGATGAATGGATGGGCACAAGGTCTAGTCCTACAACCTTGTGCTTTCTCGTCCTGTAGGTACTGCTTGAACTCGGCGAGGCAAAGCTTGACCGAGTCCGGATCGTTGGTGTACATCACATTCAACTTGGTGCAGCCATAGGACTGAACGGCGAACTCAAAGGGGAACTCCTTGCTGATGTCCATATCCAACAGGCTCACCCCTCGGATCACCATTGGAGTCTCTTTGAGTGAATGTGTGTGTAGGCGGCGACAGCAGTTCGTTTTTCAGCTCTTGGGGAACTGGATTCAATAGTAAGTTGAGTGTGTACACGCGACAACAGTTACTACCCCTCCCTCGTCCGCTTCACGCCCGGCAAAAGATGCACCCTCGGCACATTCAAACGCCTCCATTAAAAAACCTACTCCGGCCATAGGTCGGTTCACGAGCGGGTCTGTATTGGTACTGTAATAACAGGAGTTAGTGGTCACTTTACTTAAATTTAATTAGCTTTAATAGAAACTTATACTTAAAACAAGCAATGCATTGGCTCGTTCTATCAGTGCCACAGGATCAACATGCCTAACAATTAATATTATTATTCTCAGGACGCACACGATTAGCACATTTGTCGCACTTTCACAAAGATAATACTACCAAGTTTGAACTGTTTGTTATGGTTGTTGTCCTCTACATCATCATGCCATGTTTCCCAGCTTGCAAGATTCAGAACCAACAAATAAGATCCAAATAATAAGTACAACAAAGATGCCTACACATCTCATTGATTCCCAGCTTGCAAGATTCAGAACCAACAAATAAGATCCAAATAATAAGTACAACAAAGATGCTTACACATCTCATCGATTCCCAGCTTGCAAGATTCAGAACCAACCAATAAGATTCAAATAATAAGTACAACAAAGATTCCTACACATCTCATTGATTCCCAGCTTGCAAGATTCAGAACCAACCCATTAGAGCCTTTTGATAAAGTCAATATCGGGATTAAATCCATCTTGCTAGCCATGTCATACAATTGAAGAACTTGGCGAATGCTCTTGACCGTCACAATATCTGTAGTTGAGTATTCCTGTTTGCACAGCACAAACAAGGAGAGCATGATTACGCTTTAATAGTGGCCTCCTTGAACTCAACCTGCAGCTCCACTAGGATGAGGTCTGCTTGGAGTTCCATGATTCAACTCATGCTCCTTTTTCTGCAGTTCACCTGAAATGAAGCAAAGATTGCATCATTCAGCTAGGAAGAAGTACTTGCTCTCGTGAGCTGGCAGGTTCTTCTTTAGTAGTTGCACTAAAATTGAGGAACATTAAGGTTGGTTGTCCGGCTCATGTAACGTGCAACTATAATTTTCTTATCCTTTTGTGCAGTTCCACTAAAATAATGTGCCATTGTGGTGACAGTGATGGCTCCATCTTGGAAAGGCTAATGAAATGTTGCACGAGATTACCAGCAGAACTTGATGGAGATTTTGGAAAATCCAATCACCATTTTGTGCAGTTCCACCAAAATTGAGAGATGTTTCCCACGTGACATTTTAGTTGAACTGCACAAGACACTCCTTCCAAAAAAAGTGTTTTGTGCAGTTCACCAAGAGGTCACAATAGCAACAAGGTGAAATGGATATCCCTATCTGCACAAAAAGATAGAAAGTGAACAGCTGCTGGTCAATAAGAATATACGAAACATATATAAAATGAAAAAGAAGCATCTTAATTATGTTCATGGCAATCACGCAAGGACAGTAGAAATTTTAAAACGTCAGCAATGCTTCATGTTACCAGAAGCATTACGATCAACAATGAGATTCCTCAAATATGGGATTACTTTAATGGTGGCATTGCTTGTTTACCAGACACAGTAAATCAATAGCAGCTATAGAGTTGGTTTAAGTGCATGGGACCGTGGGGACACCAAGACACTCAGCAGCGTAAAGGAGCAACTTACTTATCATACTCAGGAAAACAGCTGGAGTGCCATTTGTAACACAGTTTAATTGCATCTTATCACTGGAGACATTAGATTAACAATAACACTGGTTAGACATGTCCCTAAGGTAACAGTGTGATTGCTTCATTTTACATGCGCCCTTACATTAACAACAGCAAAAGGTTGGTACAAGGACATGCGATAATGGGCACATCAGCACAATGTCCCTATAAGGAGGCATAAGGTGGTGATACCGAGTTTGTTCATGCTATGTGAGGGCAGCAAACCTAATCCTGGAGACCTTGTACTATGTGAGGGCAGAAAATCTAATCCTGGAGACCTTCTACTATGTGAGGGCAGCAAATCTAATCCTGGAAACCTTTTACTATGTGAGGGCAGCAAATCTAATCCTGGAGACCTTTTACTATGTGAGGGCAGCAAATCTAATCCTGAGACCTTTTACTATGTGATGGCAGCAAATCTAATCCTGGACATACTCTGCTGACTTGTCCACCAGCCGCCACTTTCTATCCTTTTTTTGAACCAATAATAGATCTATTCATTATCCAGTTTGTACTATGTTTTCCCATTATTTCCCTTTTCAACCAAGAGACCAGTTAGGTATCCGGTCTCCACTACTTTCACCATATTATTTCCTCTTTGAATCAAGTCCTAGATTCATGGTACAACTTACCCCCTTTCTTCATTGTTTGAATAAAGCTCTAGATTCGAATGCATGAAGTAGCTTTACCTCTAATAATACTAAAAATTTAGATGGCTTTGGAAGAGCTGATGGGAGTAGAAAAAGATGCACATGCAGACACGTGGGGAGCTGGGGCAGTAGAGAAAGGCCGCTTTCGAAGAACTTATACCTGAGGGTCGCCGGGATGTCGGCGGCGGCAGGTCGGATTTGCGAACAATACGGTAGGGAGGAAGAAGGGTCGGAGGACCTCCCGAGCCGCCGCTTTGTCAGAGAGAACGGCGCGGGCAGAGGATCGGGCCCCTCCAGCAGCTGTGGGTTTCCTCCCTCGGTGGCGATGACCGCGTAAACGAGGCACCTTTTAGTCCTCTACACACACCGGCCAAAGGGATCCGGCCGGATCTGTGAACAGCGGTGAGCAGAAAGAAAATGTCGCTACCACTGTCTTATTTATATCTGGAGAGGATGAGAGAATGAAGAGAGCAGCCCTAGTAAAGCAAGCGCTCGGGCCCCTACGTACATATATAGTGGAGTGATTATCTTTTTTTCTCTCCACAACAAGCGTTTCAATTTGTGTACGTGGCATTAAAGAAAAGAAACTCTCTATTTAAGGTGACTACTGTACGACTCCAACTTACTAGTACTAGTAGTAGTACTAGTATTGTTCACTTGTGCTCTCCGCCCCTCCATTCATTGAACAACCCCACGAGTGAATAAACATACAGTAAGTAATGTATTTATATAGAACGAACAAGCTCAAACTATTTTCACGTAGTTAAAAGTTGAGTGCGGGGCTTTTCCCAGGCAGTACGCGTCGCAGTTTTCCGGTAGGCGGTTTAACAGAGAGGCAAGGAGGGTGAGCGAGTGGCGGATTCTCAAACATACTGCTGGAAAGGTCGGGCTGTGCGATCCGACGGCGCGTTACTGCTGGAAAAACTTGTGATATGACCACTCACTATAGTCATGAATTATTGGCGCTCCGACCGGGGTGATGCCCCCCTTCCGTTCTGCGCTCTAATCTGGTGCATGACATGTCTACCCGGATGCTGGCTCTCCCACATGTCGGAGTACTAAGAAGGAGCAAAGAATGATGCGGTATATACTAGTACTACTACTACTCAGTTCGGAGGAGTGCGAACCACGGCAGCCCAGTGAACTAGCGGCGTGAACCACGGCAGCCCAGTGAACCAGCAGTGCGAACCACGGTAGCCCAGTGAACCAGCAGTAGAAAACAAAGTGGTGATATGGCCATAAAAACAATGTTCTACGGTCCACACTGTAGCATGTACAGTAACACTCCTCTTTGTTTGGATCCCTGAGTTAGAGCTAGTTTGGGTTGAAATAGCCTCAAATTATCGAAACAAGATGGGTTAGTTTGAGCTAGTTTGCTCTAACCCAGCTAAAAAAACTAGCCCGGTGGAGAGGTTCTAATTTGGTTAGTTATCCTCGAGCCCACTAAAAGAGAACTAAAAAAATCTCCCCTACTCGCACCAGATCGCTCCCCCCCATCTCGCACGACTCCTCTCTGTTCCCCATAGGGCCGCCCGCCCAAGCACTGCTCGCCCTCTCTCTCCTCCGGCCGCCCTCTCCTTCCAGCCTCCGCCGCCCTACTTCGGCCGCCCTCTCCCTCTGGCCTTCGAAGGTCGCCCCGCTCCCCCTTCACCAATCGTTTTTCTCCCTCTGTCATGCGTGGCAGCGGCACCTCTACCAGTGAGGTCGCGAGAGGGGTGAGTTTGTTCGTTCCTTCTCTGTCTCACGGCCATATCATTGATCTTGCTCGCTCTAGCGCTAATTCTGATTTAGAAAAGTAGATCCTGATCAAACTTGGTATAGATTTGTGGTGCAAGCATGGAATTGTTTGATGCTGCTTGAGGAGGTAATAAATCTTTCTAGAGGCCCAAAGATTCAGTTCACCTTTCTAGGTATTTCAATTTCAGGCTTGCATTATTTCTAGAGGCCCAAAGATCCAGTTCACCTTTCTAGGTATTTCAGTTACAGGCTTGCATTATTTCTAGAGGCCCAAAGATTTAGTTTACCTTTCTAGGTATTTTAGTTACAGGCTTGCATTATTTGTAGAGGCCCAAAGATTAAGTTCCCAGTCAGCGGCAAGCGGCCCTGCTACCCATGCTGATGTCGACCTCAACTCGCAAGGGCCAGCGTCGGAGGGGTTCCCGGGGTTTGGGCTCTACAAAGCCTTCCTCCAGAGCGACGATGGCAAGCTCCTCCCTCGGTGCGTGAGGGGCTCCGGGCTCCCTCCCTATCATGAATGACTTCCGTGATGAGTTAGCTCGTGCTTTGTTTCATGAAGTGTTTTTTTGTGAAGCTTGATTGACGACTTGTATGTTTAAGTGGGATATCTCATTTGTATGGACAAAGTAAAAAGTTATCATGTTTTGCATGCTTGATTTGTAAAGATGGTTCGTTTATGTCAATTGTGAGCGGGAGGAGCCCACAGAAGAGCCGGACACATCAAATCCGGCAGGAAATAGGGTCCAAAGTAGTAAAATGATTGAGAAAGAGCATTTATTGTCAATCTAACCCTGCCATCCATACACCTCTTTGGTTTAGAGTTAGTTCAGGGTTAGAATCTAACTCTAACCTCTAACTGAGTTAGAGTTCTCCTCGTCTCGGTTCATCGCCATCATACTTTCCCCATTCCTGTGTTTCTGGTATCCTGCGAATCAAAGAGGCCCTTTTTTTGCGAGAAAAATCAAAGACGCCCTTAGACTGGTTTAGGTCCGGTCATTTTTATAAACGTGTTATGTCCAAAATTTAATGAACGTGCTCCGGTTTCTACGAAAATAATCCGGTTTCATGTAGTAATTCATTCATTTATTTATTGTTCTGCGGGGGGTTTGCATGTAATACGTGAGGTCTGAAATGTAAGGTACCCTGGCATATGCTCCGAGTCGTGCATGCACTACGACCCAAATGCTCCATGTCCGGCGAATGGGAGCATGTGGAAATAGCCTAGGAGTACATATAGGAGGATAAATGCGTGAAAAAATATGTATTGTGAAACATAGTTGTGGTTCAAAAAGGAGACCTAAAGTGATGACAGCTATAGGTCGCACGCACCCAACTAGTGGTACTAGACATACGACTAATTTTTTCCTCAAAAAAAAGAGGCACAAGTGCTAACTACTCCTATTCTATATACACGAATCCCATCTGACAACAGCGTCCGTGCTACAGCTAGCTCTCCTCCCTCGTTTCTCTCTTCTAATTCTAAACTCAGCCGACGCCCGGTGGGCGGGGTGGGTTTGCTCAACTACGACCCCACCTCACAGTGAAAACGTTACGACTGGAATAAAAATGCCATATACTCCCTCCGTTCCTAAATATAAGCCTTTTTAGATACTATTTCAAATGGAATACAGCATACAGATGTATGTAGACATAGTTTAGAGTGTAGATTCACTCTTTTTGGGAATGGAGGGAGCACTATACAGCATACAAACGTTACGTATGTAGTAGTCACTTGCTGGAATATTTAGAAAGACTTATAATTGGGAACGGAGGGAGTACTATACTAATAAAACATTAAGGCCATGAGGCGATGCAGTGCTGGTTACAGGAGGCAAGAAGAAGAGATCCATCCATCAACGACGTCCACCTCCTCGACTCAGGGCGTTGGCCCACCGAACAGCGCCTAAGTAGCAGCGGCTTTCGTGGCCAAGTCGACGTGCTTCTGAACAATGGCGTCCAAAGATTCCAGCCGCTGGAAGAAGGCCAACGTCTTTCTGTCCTTGCTTGCATTGTAGTGGCCTATGTAGACGATTTCCTCGTAGACGTGGACATGCAGGTCGACGGTTTCTTGCATGGCGAGGCGCTGCGCGGCGAGCGCGGCCTCGAGGTGCACATTCTTCGTCGTGACCTCCGGCACCTGCAGAGCCACCGGGGCTTGAAAGAGTTCGTGACCATGGAGGCCGATGAGGGTGGCAAGCAATGAGGAGCCTGGGCGCACGGGCTGGAGCAGTACGGCAAGGTCGTCCGTGCGCTTCTTAACGATAGTGAACTTGCGGATGGAGTTGACCATCATGTTGTCCATTCGAGAGGCAAAGCCGGCGTCGGTGAGGGCTACGATGTCGGCGGTCGCCAGCACCATCTGGAAATGTTGCGTGGTGCGGGGCCGTAGGCCGGCGCCTTGGATGATTTGGCACAGCCGACTGCCGCTCGCTTCCATCACCTCCATAGGTGCTTGTGGCTTCTGGTCACTTGGTCTTGGATTGGAGTGAGTAGTGTTGTGCAGAGACTTGGGAGTAGATGGATTGGAGTGGTGGGGCACCTTTATTATATGAGAGTCCAAACTCTGTTGCATTCACATCGTGATGGCTCTATTCTACTTCTCCAATTAATTCCCTTTGCATGTAATTGAGGATGCATCA
This sequence comes from Triticum dicoccoides, assembly GCF_002162155.2. Classification (NCBI taxonomy): domain Eukaryota; kingdom Viridiplantae; phylum Streptophyta; class Magnoliopsida; order Poales; family Poaceae; genus Triticum; species Triticum dicoccoides. Next base: position 589,106,102 of record NC_041391.1, on the reverse strand, counting down.
TTGACCGTTCAACGTCTCGGGAACTGCTACCCTCTCCCTCCTTGGCATTCAAGCACCTATGGACCCATCGACGACGAGGTGCCTATGGTGACTTCATAAATTTCAAGATGATAGTGCTGTGCGTGTGTGCATTCATAGGGGTGAGTGTATGCGCGTCTATATGAGCGCTTGCGTCTGTACTGTGTCAAAAAAAAGTAAATGCGTGTCAAAAAGAGACTAGTTAGTAAACTCAATATTGTGCACCTCGGGGAGGAAAACGATAGAACTAGTACGTATTTATTTATGGTGCAGATTCACTCATTTTGCTCCATATGTACTCCGTCTCGGTGTAGTCTAGTCACTTGTTGAAATCTTTATAAGGGCAAATACTCCTTTCTGGTTTACAGGGCTATACTAGCAAGTAGTTGTACGTACTAGTACAATAGTGGGCTCACATAGCAATTTTGTCTCATGCAAGAGCCTGGCTATATGCGTGCTCCAATGTTCGCAACTGCAACGTTCTGTTTGCGCTTGGCTCTTCGCCTCTTCGAGAAGACGAACAATGATGTTACTACTACTGCTTCTACAGTGTCGAATCCACTGCTGCATGTCCGTCCACCGCGAGCGGGACATATAGCTTGTTGTAGAAGCACTACTAAGCAAAATCCTGTCCTTGTTTGAGAGCAATCGTGCGCATGGGCGAGGGAGAAGGCCTGTAGTAGTAAAATCAAGCTTCTCCTCGTTGTACGAGTTGACGCGACACATCATAGCACTAGCCCCACATGCTTGCCTCTAAACTTGGTTGAAAGACCCGCAGTGTACAATATATTTGTTGCAACCTCTAACATTTACCCACCACAAATTAAAATATATGTGGCCGTATGCATCGTTCTGATGCAAAGGCCGGGGAGTCCCCCCTTTTCGGAAGAAACAAATTAAAATATATATTCCTGTCTTGACCAGATGAGCGTGCAAACTACAATCACCAGGGTGACAGGTAGGGCAAGAAGAATTTTTTTTAAACTTCAAGACGGCCACATAGCATGGATCCGACCCCAACGATTTTAAGCTTATAGGCACGGTACACGCTATCCTTGACTGCTCTACACATGAAACTGCCACACGAGCGTCCGGGCTGTGCTTGGCTCTTTGCCTCTTCGGGAAGTCAAACAATGATGGAGCACTACTACACTAGAGGAGTACTACAGTACGCTTCTGGCCATCTCACACCGATTGAACTGCTGCTTGTCCACCGCGTGCGGGAGGGAGAGTGTGTAGCGAAAGCTTCTCCTAGTCTTCCAACCACCACGCTCATGGGCGAGGGAGGGACGCTCCTGCCTTTGTATGTATGATAGGTGGGCCCGACAGGTGGATGTCCAACCTGTCATACAGACAAAGGCAGGTGCAGTTAAGTCCGCGAGGGAGAGGATAATCAAACTTCTCGTTGATGTACGAGTTGACGCGACACATGAAAGCACTACACCAGATATATTTCAATAATTTGTGTTTACCAATGCATTAATTACAATGCATGCATGCATGCCGTGACTCTCCTTTTGATACTTGCATGTGTTGATTTAATGCACCTTGAAGTAGTATAAAATATGTGACGGTAAATCTTTGTAATTACCTGGCCCAAGTCGACAGATGGTTGTGCACGAGGAGGGCGAGATAATGCAGACCGAACAGGACCTGACAATGGAGCTCTCTAAGGTCTCGATGGACTTCACCATGCTCCACTGCCCCTTGTGCCTCTGCCCCTTGACGCCTCCAGTTCATGAGGTTCGAATACACCTCGTCCGTTTGGCTGATTGAGCAAGGTGCAGGTTTCTTGCTTGATGTGTTGTTCGATTGATTTCTGCAGTGCAAGGGAGGGCACCTGGCCTGCGCGGACTGCCGCGTTGACCGCCCCAGGAATCAGCGGCATTGCCAGAAGTGCAAGCGCGGTGGTGGCTTCGATGTGCGGAACACGGCGGTGGACTCTGTACTTTTGTCAGTGAGGGTGGAGTGCCCGCACGAAGGTTGTGGGCTCTACGTCACTTAGCACAAGCTCGCCGATCACCAGAGCATGTGTCCGATCGCACCCTGCAAATGCCCCGTGCCCGTGTGTGGCTACAAAGGCCCGCCGCTGGCACTCTACCACCACATCAGCACCGCGCATCCCATGCACGTGCACAGGATCCAGTACGGCAAGGTGCTCCAGCTACAAGTGCTACTGTCAGAGCCATGGCTCTTGCTATTTGCAGAGGAGGACGGCCGCGTGTTTTTCTTGGTCGGCAGCATGCTCGACATCGGCACGCCTATCACCGTGTCGGTCGTCTGAATCAGAGCGGGGGCGTCCTCACTGCCGCACTACGTGGCCAAGCTGTGGGCGAACGGCCCGCCGGGGGAGCTCAAAGGCACGACCGATGCCGTCAAGGTTGAAATGGAGGTGACAAGCAGCAAGGATCCCGGCGACGTCGACGTGCAAGAGCTGACCTTCTTCACAGTTCCGCCCAAGCTGCTGGCCGGGGCTAAGCTGGTGTCCCTCCACATTCAGATTGACAAGCTCACATCCTATATGTTACAGTGCCTTCTGTTTATCTTAGTAATATACTAATATAGGGATTACCTCGGTCTACTTTAGCTTAAGAAATGGTGGGTTTTGGTGGTGATGCAGCAATTACTTCGACGTCACATCCGTAATTTCCAACAGTTGAACTGATATTTTGTGTCTGTTGGATATAAAGTTCCTTTGGGTAAAACGTACTACTTGTCATCAAAATGGATAAATGGAGATGTATGTAGACGTATTTTAGTTCTAGATACGTCCCTTTTTATCCATTTTGATGACAAGCACTCCCTCCATTCCACAATACATGCCTTCCATTTGTCAAAATATAGATGTATCTAGACATGTTTCAGTATATAGGTACATCCATGATAGAGCCAATCGGATGGTTGATAACACTACAATTCGTAGCTACAGATGCGTGTGTGACTCCCAGATGCAGAGGCCGGGGGTCATCATCCTCCATTTCGAGAAAAAATAGACGTGTGTGTGAGAGGACGAGTGCGTGCGTCCACCTCTTCTCTTCCTGTATAACTTACTAAACTTAGAATACAAGTTTTTCTGGGTGGCACGATGGTGTGTGCAAGAAGTCCCAAGAGATAGGTTTAATGCATCTAAAAAAGACTAGCCTAGAGCTCGCCATGCGGCTATTCCTGTTGAACGCCCCATTAACCGTAAGATATGTATATGACGGTGCCAGTTATTGCACGTACACAGCAGAACTCCCTCCTTTCCAATTTATAGGGATTAATTCAAAAATCTCACCAACCAAGATGGTGAGTGGTGGAATATTTTTTGTAGTTTGCAAAAGCACCTAATTAATGCTCTTGTTTTTCTCAAAAAATTATGTTTATCAATGCATTAATTGCAATGCATGCATGCATAAAGTACATGCATTGGTCAATTTTCTCTTAATACTTGCATGCAATGATTTAATGCACCTTGGAATCTGAACATGTGATGGGGAACAACCAAATTGAGCCTTATAAAATGGAAAAACTAAAATTTTGAGATAAGCCCTATAAACCGGAAAGGAGGGAATAGAAAAAGAACTACTCCATCCGGGAATAGTGCCGCACTTCGAAACTAGAACCATCAATAAATTTTGAGCTTGCGTGTCGTCACATTCCAAATTACTCCACGCTATATTGAATTGCAAACCTATTCACACCGATCACAACCTAAACAGTTTGCCACTTAGGAGAGTATTAGTACCATGCTATATTGAATTGCAAACATGTTCACACCGATCACAATCTAAACGGTTCCCCACTTAGGAGTGTATTAGTACTCGGTTATACTCCCTCCATTCCAAAATAGATGACTCAACTTTAGTACAAAGTTAGTACAAAGTTGGGTCATCTATTGTGGAATGGAGGGAGTAAATACTAGTATGCCAAGATGACTGCATATTCCTCCTCAACTCCTCATCCACAAAAACAAACAAGTCATTCAGCATCCTTCCCTTGCGTCTGCCATGGCCAGCGTGAGTTCTAGGTCGAGAGATTGCCACCAGGGAGAGGCGAGCATGGAAGCGGAAGCACGAGAGGTGTCCCGCCTTGCTGCGAGAGCAGCCGACATGTCCCGCCGCACGGAAGTAGCAGCACAGATGTCCCGCCGCGCCGCTGAAGCAGCACGGAGGTCCCGCCACGCCGCTAAAGCAGCATAGAGGTCCCGCCGTGCCGTCGATGCAGCAGACTGGTCCGGCTGCACCACGGAAGCAGCAGAGATGTCCCGCCGCGCCGCGGATGCAGCAGAGACGTCCCATCGCGCCGCGGCGTCCTGGGAAAATTTCTCGCGGGCAGGTGACGAATGTTACAGGCGCATGCATGCGATCGTCCATTGCCAGATGGATCAGATCTCCGGCTGGGCGAGGATGCAGGACGACATGAAAGCCTCGTTTGAACAGGCTACCGGCGTCATCCGGCAACTAAGGGAGGGCAATGAGAGGGTCCGGGCTGAGCGCGACCTGCTGAGGGCGAAGATCGTCCGAAGTGCAGACCAGCAGGAGGAGACCAGTGTCTTGTTGAAGAGGATCGGCGTCATCGTGAAGAAACTTATGGATGAGAATGACATGCTCCGCAACGAGTGCCAAAGGCTGGTGGAGGAATACGTGGATGTTCTCAAGCAACGTCTTCAGGACACGAAAGATCTCATCGCCGCTCGCCGCGGAGACTAGTTCCCGCGGCCTGCAGCAACGCATCAAGAAAGTAGAGATCAGCGAGATAGATCCTTGTCTTCCTTCTTCTTTTGCCCTTGTGTATTTTGGGCGTAGCCGCATGTGGCTTTTTTAATTATCTTTCTAATTATGTAAGACAATTAATCGTCCTTATATATTCATCAGTCTTGCTATAAGTCGCAGTAGATGCTATATAGGTCCATCGGATCTTACATCAAGATCCGTGCTTTCAGATTTTCTTTTTTCTCTCTTAAATCTCAGTCGACAGAGACATAGCCACACCATTAAACAGAGGCTCGGGCACCATTAATGGAGACCTTGGGAGAGAGGTGGACGGTAGATGGAGGTCAAAGGACTCTCCTCCCGATAAGCACGCGCAGGGGTCTGATTGCATGCCTCTCGTACTCAAATAACTACCATGCATGGAGCCTCCTAGCTAATAAAAAATGGGGACGCGTGGCGGCACGTAAATGGTACTAGTAAATAGAACGCCCACGGTTTCAATAATACTTGTGTTTTCGATTGTAACGTGACAGCACTTGTTCCAAAATGACTTTGTTGATTGTTAATGTGTGCGCCTTCGCAAATCGGACTGAAAAATTACCATAGCATGTTGGTGCCATGTCATGGCACAAAGCCAAGTTTCATTATTTTCATGCGTGTTTTGCATTTACAGGAATTAAAAAACTAAGTTTCTTAATGTTTCCAAACCAGCCACGACGCCCAGAATTTTGAATTTCATTCCCATTTCTTGCATGGAACCTAGAAATTTACCCGAGGACACACATGTGATTTTTCAACCAACTTTCATGCACTGGAACATGTTCTTGTATTTCAAATTTTAATTATGCACACAAAGGTGACACATTCCCTCCCAAAACCACGAGCCTTCTTGAGAGAAGCTCTGATTTGCAAGAAGCTTATACCAAATTTTGTTCCTATTCGGCCAAATTTTTTTACCACGGCATGGTACTACCATGACATGACACCATGCCAAGTTTCATTATTTTAAAACCAAGTTTCTCAATGTTCTCGACCGAGCCACGATGCCCAGATGTTTGAATTTAATTCTCATTTTTTGCATGGGACCTAGAAATTTACCCGAGGACACAAATGTGATTTTTCAACCAACTTTGGTGCACAGGAGCATGTGCTTCTAGTTCAAATTTGAATTATGCACATTAAATGACCAAAAACTCAATTAATGTGTAAATAAGGCCAAACGAACCCGGAATAATTCCAAAATTTAACAGGCACTCATGTAGTTCTATGTTGCCTTTGTAAATAAACTCAAGGGGGACAACGTATATCGTTTCACAGTCAAAGGTCGCACGTTCCCTCTCAAAACCACGAGCATTCTTTAGAGAAGCTTCGGTTTGCAAGAAGCTTATACCAAAATTTGTTCCTATTCGGCCAATTTTTTTTACCACGACATGGTACTACCATGACATGACACCATGCCAAGTTTCATTATTTTAAAACCAAGTTTCTAAATGTTCTCGACCGAGCCACGATGCCCAGATGTTTGAATTTTATTCTCATTTTTTGCATGGGACCTAGAAATTCACCCAAGGACACAAATGTGATTTTTCAACCAACTTTGGTGCACGGGAGCATGCGCTTCTAGTTCAAATTTGAATTATGCACATTAAATGACCAAAAACTCAATTAATGTGTAAATAAGGCCAAACGAAGCCGGAATAATTCCAAAATTTAACAGGCACTCATGTAGGTCTATGTTACCTTTGTAAATAAATTCAAGGGGGACAACGTATATCGTTTCGCAGTCAAAGGTCGCACGTTCCCTCTCAAAAGCACGAGCATTCTTTAGAGAAGCTTCGGTTTGCAAGAAGCTTATACCAATATTTGTTCCTATTCGGCCAATTGTTTTAACACAGCATGGTAGTACCATGACATGACACCCATGCCAAGTTTCATGATTTTCAGACGTGTTTTGGATTTACAAGAATTTTAAAACCAAGTTTCTCAATGTTCTCGGCCGAGCCACGATGCCCAGATGTTTTAATTTTATTCTCATTTCTTGCATGGGACCTAGAAATTCACCCGAGGACACAAATGTGATTTTTCAACCAACTTTGGCGCACGAGAGCATGTGCTTGTAGTTCAAATTTGACTTATGCACATTAAATGACCAGAAACTCAATTAATGTATAAAAAGCGAGAAACAAGCCTGGAATAATTCCAAAATTTAACAGGGCACTCATGTAGTTATATGTTGCCTTTGTTAAGAAACTCAAGGGGGGAAGCGTATATCATTTCACACTCAAAGGTGGCACATTCCCACTTAGAACCACGAGCTTCCAAATCGGCCCAATTTTTTACCACAACATGTTAGTGCCATGACATGACACCATGCCAAGTTTCATGATTTCTAGGCGAGTTTTGGATTTACATGAATTTAAAATCTAAGTTTCTCGATGTTCTCGGTCGAGTCATGACGCCCAGATGTTTGAATTTCATTCTCATTTCTTCTATGGGACCTAGAAATTCAACCAAGGACACACATGTGATTTTTCACCCCACTTTGGTGCACCGGAGCATGTGCATGCAGTTCATATTTAGATTATGTGCATTAAAAGTCCAGAAACTCAATTAATGTATAAAAAGGCCAAATGAACTCAAAATAATTCCAAAATTTAACAGGGCACTCATATAGTTCTATGTTGCCTCTGTAAAGAAAATCAGGGGGGAGGCAGCGTATATCGTTTCGCACACAAAGGTAACACGTTCCCTCTCGGAACCACAAGGCTCGTTGAGAGAATCTCTGGTTTTGCAAGAAGCTTATACCAAGACTTGTCCCAATTCAGCCAAAAATTATACATATGAAAATAGGGTTTAGATTATCCCAAACATCTCGCTATCTAGACCAATAATGTACTATGATTTGAATTCAACATAAAATGGATAGAAATATTTGGATTGGAGAGCGTATGGTACATGTAGTTCATAGTGAAATATGATTACTGCTATATGCATGTTTTTTGTTATCAAGATAATATTTAAATTATTGTATAACTTGACAACAATCGTATTCAAATAAGGAAAAGTGATTCAAATTTAGTCCATATGGTAGATGACAATATATATGTTCATATCGTGGAGTAAAATGTTCATATATGATAGAAAATCAAAATGTATGATTACATCAATTATAAACCGCAAGGTCACCTAACGATATATTCGAATTCAACATGATGTGGATTCAAAATTTGAAATTCGAGATCCTAGCATTTGTAATCATATAAAAAGGGACACTACTCTTCCTTTTGGTGGGAATTGATTTGTTTTTTGTTGTTGTTGAGGGAAGTGCGAATCGATTTGGTACTTTGCAGGGTAATCTTGTTCTCCCGATTTTTTTACATTTTTCTTGCAGTTTTTTCAATGGAATCTATAGCAATATAGTACAAGGGGACATGACTCCCTTGTGTCTTGTATGAATTGTTTTTTACACGTTAAGTTTGTTCTGCCGAACAAGGAATCCGCACCTTGTTATCCCGAAATTTTCAAGCTCGAGTATCTTTTGTATCACCTGCTTTGAAACTCCCGCCTCTTCAACCCGCGCCGCGACTTGTTATCCAAAAATTTCGATGCGCGCGAGAACTCCCTCCTCATCCGAAATCGGTCCTGCAGCCCAGACACGCGAAATCCCCCTTCTACCCCTAAGCCGGAAATGAAGCTCCATGTCACGGTGTCAAAATCGGTGGGGGTACGCTAGTAACTTACCCTACATTTTGGACAAGC